>NC_058131.1:67539141-67582182 GCF_016433145.1 Gracilinanus agilis
AAGATAGATAGACAATGGGAGGGAGGAAGGAAGTGAGGAAGGAAAGAAGGAACAGAGGAAGGGTGAGTCAGGAAAGATGAAAGAAAGAATGGAGCTAGAGTAAAGAAAAGAGAGGAGAGACAGAGACAGGAAGGAGCAAAAAAAAAAAAAAAGAAAAAAAGAAAATTTTAGCATTTCACCTAAAAGTGACAACACTAATAACAACAAATATCAAATATCAAATATCAAATCACATTAAATATGACTCTACCACAACCAAAAGCAATTGTTTGAAATGAAAATCACGGTGATATGAGAAATTCTGTAAGCTCCAATATGATATCTTCTGAGACATTTTATTTGTCCCCTCCTATAAGTCATGATATCTCATTCCTTTGATTTCATGGCCCATTACTCCTTGTATGTGTTCCTTTTACACAATTCTTTCTGATACTCAAACAATTCTTATCCATGTTCCCCCTCCCCCCTAAAAACAATTGCAAATCCCTGAGGGGAGGAACCATGCTGCATTCTTCTCCACATCCCCTGCATAGTCTTGAACTTAGTCACGTACATATGAAGCATATAATCAATACTTGTTGAATTGAACCATTAAAATCTATGAGTAGAATCCAAATTATGTCCTTTGGGGAAATATTCAGTAAACTATAAATGTGAGATCATTATATATTAATCTCCTTTTCTAGGCTCAATTCATATATCTTTACAATTCTTTTAGATGATAACTGGGATTCTCCAAATGCTGATTTAGAAATGTTGTAGAACCCTAAATCACCTAAGGTCAATTTGTTGATAATCGTTTTACATACTAAAGAACGAAAGAAAACATGTATCATAGAAAGATTTTTCTCAAATATTACAATCAAAAGGATTTTTCTAGTTAAACTTCACTTAACCAGGAATGAAACAGTTTATTAAGTGTTTTTTTAATTACCAAAACTTATGTTTCTTGTACCAGCACTGTTTGTGTGTGTCTTCTTTTTATTCATTTAGAAATTGGTGTGTCCTTCCTACTGATAATAAAATTAATGCTATTATCTTGGCCAAAATAAATATTCTCTGAGCATCAGATCCTTATTTACAAAATGAAGGATGCAGATTCATTAACCTCTAAGATCTGAACTCTTTCTAAATATATGGTCCATACTATTATAGAAAAGAGATTGATATTTAAAGCATTATATAAATATCAATTTTCTTATCAATCATATCATTTTCATCATCAGTATCATTAATCCCTATCATATAAGAGAAGATACCTGCATCACTGTTATCATCGTAGATCTCCAATAAGTGTTTATAGTATTGTATCTAAAATGATATTTTTCACACAGCAGCTTTACTTTGCTAGGAGAGTTGATATGTAAAAAGAAAAAAAAAATACAATTTCTTTCCACATTCAGCATTTGGTCACCATAGTGAACTCTAAAGAGATGATCAAATTCTATCTACCTATAAACTAGAACTACTAAGTTAATTTTTTCCTATAAGCTCATTTACCTAGTAGTTAAAGGAACTGAGTTCATAAAGTTAATTTTGAAGATCAACATTCATATTGGAAATAGTGTCCAACATACCTATTCATTAGGAACTAATAGCAATTGGGGGACTGCCCTAGTGCTTAGCATTATAAAAGCACTGTTTTGTAATTCTGCAGAAAAACGTGCCTGGAGCAAGAAATTTTGTTATTAGATGAATAAATAATATAGCAAGTATACAGAAAATAACAATTTTAGCAATAAACAAGATACGTTTGGGCATTTCAGTGATGTATTTGTAATGATAACATTTTAAATTAGATACTTAGATATTCACAATTATTATACCAACTTCGGCAGAGCAGTTTAGCTTTCTCTGCTTAATACACCACACATTTTCTATGTGGACAAATTTGTCTGATAAAAGGGGAAAAAAACAACAACAGTAGCTACTTTACACTGTGCATTTCAAAGGCTAACTGGTCAACACTCTGCAATCATTTCAAGTCTTTCATCTGCCCCCAGGTGTAGGGTGTACAGATGAGGTTCTTTAACCTAGAGGTCCCAGAATAAAAGTTCAATTGGAAAATCCACCTTAACTCCTCTTCATCCAATCAGGGCATGCACCAGGTATGAAACAAAGAACAATCACAATGAGCCCCATTCACATCTTTCCTAATCATAATTACATTCAAGTGTGCAATCAACCCCAACCTGAAGCCAATCTCAATAGCTGCCAGGGTTGGATGGGTTGGCTTCATTCTCAAATGTACAACAGTGGCAATATTGCTTCTCATGTTCTCAAACTCCAATTTCCAAGTCGGTCAAAAGAGTGATTGTTTGGAGTTCTGAAATAAGTTTGTTAATTAATATTGTTTTGTTTTTATTTCACTAAGTGGCTGTTTAATAGATAGAAAAGAGACTTTTCCTAGGATCAAGGGGCTTGAAGGCCAAGTTTAGGCTTTGCCACTTAACCAAGTCCTGAAACTGTCAGTCAGTCTCAACCTGCTTCTAGATCAGTTGGAACAATGTTTATCAATCTGGTCTTTGAACCAGGAAGATGCACTCAAATCTTGTGGCATTCACTTACAAGAGATGTGATCTTGGCAAGGCTTTTAAACTCTCAGTCTAAGTTTCTACATTTGTAAAATGAGCAAAATAATAGCAGGCATCTCCCAGAATGTTATGAGAATTGAGTGAGAAAATATGTGGAAAACACCTTGTGCCAAGTGCAAACCAGTCAGGGAGCTGCTATCATTCTTAAAGTCACACAGTTGGCTCTGCCATTACCATTATTCCTTTACTGTATTACAGGTAGCAATGCTGTAGCCTGTTGAAAGCCAAGAGGAGATGCAAGATTCCTCTCCATTCCCCAAAAACAAAAGGCAGAACCAGAAGCAAAAGATTCAAGCTTCCAAGTGGAAAATTTAGGCTTGATATGAGGTGATTTTTTTTAAATGACTTTTGTTCTATAGCTCAACTATCTGCTCTCCCTGGCTCCCTGGCCACTGAGCACTGACTAGATTCAAGGTCCTTTAATTACTGTGGGTGAAACAGACACATTTGATGCCCATTAGTCCATAAAACTTTATTAAGTACCTACTATGTGTCAAGGACTATGCTAAAAACTGGTCTTAAATCAACCATCATGCAACTTACGGAATAGCTAGAGAAAACAATTTAATCCTCAAACTATTGGAAAGTAGTGATGTGGAAAGTCAACCCATAGCTAAAAGAATTAGATTTAGAATTTGAAGGAAGCTTAGAAATGACTTAGATCAAACTCCATGTCTTATATTTAAGAAAACCGAGAGCGACAAAGAACATGTACTTTCCCAGGCTAACATAGGGAGTAAGAAGCTTAGCCAGATCCAAATTGAATTCCTAGAACTTTACATCTAGTCACCTTCTCACTACACTCCATTGGCTCTGGGGAGCCAGTATGTATGGGATCATTTTGTATATCCACAAAGCACAGATTATGTTAGAATGGTCATTTTGTTTCCTTGATAATATGACTTGAGACATTCTATTTGGCATTGTCTATGAAAGTGACTGCCATTTTTCTCTTCTTATACAAAAAGGGAAAATTTTTCCCCCAAGGGAAAACTGTCACATCACATCATGTAAGCTCAATTGTACCTTCTCCATTACAGAATATTTTTCTAAGTGAAGCCATTTTCAAAGATGAAGAAAAAGAATAAACACACATTCAAAAGAAGTGGGAAAAAAAACCATGGAAGCCAAAAACCTTTTTGTCTCAACCTTAATTTTTTTTCTCTCTACTTGCTATTTTCAGATAAGTTTCTTAGAGTTTGCTTGTCAGCGGTACCAGTGTGAATAAAGCCTCTTATTCCAAGCCAATTACCCAACATTTTTGCACTTAGTATAGGCTCCACTACACTGCATGACCTACAAATAGGAGGATTTAAAAATCACAGAGCTTTGAAGGAAAGGCTTGAGATTCCTAGGATGTGTGCAGCACAATCATTAAACAAACACTCTTTAAGTACCTACTATATGCAGCAACACCAACAGCACTGATGTTTTGCTTTCCTTATTTAAAAACAACAACAACCTAGGGTTTAGAGAAGGGTGAGAGAAACAAAACCTTTATTAAGCATCTACTGTAGATGAGGCATTTTGTTAATTATTTTACAAAAATCTCATTTTATCCTTATTACAAATATGGGAGGTAGATACTATTATTATCTCCATTTCATAGCAGAGGAAAAAGGAACAGTCACACAGTTATAAAGCATTTAACGTCACATTTGAACTTAGTTCATGCTGACACCATGCTTAGCTTTCTAACCAGTGAGTTACTGTAATGCAGGATTGATGCAAGATCTCTTATCCTAGGCCATCCTGGCAATTAGGGGAATGGAACTTGGGCCCAGCTAGTGCCAGTCTCAAGACCTGACTGTTGGAGCTGGGACTATAAATACCTCTGGAGAACCAACCTGGGGGTTCTGATTTCCTTGACCTCACCCAGACATCCAGCTACCCAGGGACTTCCCCTTGGGACCCTGGAGGTGGAAGGGAGGTTGGGTTGTGGAATGTGGGCAGGAATTAGATAGGTCAGCCTGGATTCAGGGACACCCCTAAACCAAATCATCAACCTCATCTGTCTAGCTGGTGGACCACTCTACATCAGAGCAGTGGAATTTATCCCTGGCTGAGGGGCTGCTTCCCTCAGCCTGATCTTACTTTCTGAGGCCCTCTGCCAACACCGGCCAGCCACCCTTAGCAACAGCTTCTCCAGACCCTAAACCCTCTTTCCTCAGTTTACCCTCCTGTGTTTAAATAAACCCTTAGTCAGATACTGAGAGCTACTATAGTCATTTATAACATCTTCCAGGGCTAAGGGGCTGTGGAGAGGGAAGGTAGTAACCACCGGACATCAGAGTGAGTACTGGCCAGGCATCCATTTTATTCAGGAAGTGTGGCAGCTTCACTTCCTGTTGGTTATTGCTTTCACTCCAGCAGGGAGGGCCTCCTCACTCTCCACCTTAAAGGAGCCTACAGACAGCAGGGAGACTGACTGTGCATCTCAGCTCAGGCATACACATTCCTGGCTGTCTCAAATCATCAATTACTGTAGTTGTGGGCTCCCTGGCTCAGGCGACTCACTGGTACCACCAGCTCCCCTAATATCATCCTGTTAACCCACTTATTATGTTACCTACCTGCCTCTAAATATGTGAAGCAAAAATAATTATTCCCTTTTTACAGAAAGCTAAGAAAAATCATTGGGTTGCCCATATTTACACAAATAGTATTGGAATCCAATCTCCTAACTACATGTTTAGAGGGTTGTTGGGTTTTTTTTTTACTTTATTGTTGTTATAAAATGCTTTGAATTATTCTAAGCTTCTCTCTGATACAAATACACATAATCTCAATATTATCCCATTGGTGATATATTTACAACAATCATTGAAAACTATGTTTTTCAAATAATCAAACCACAGGTAACTCAAAAGAAAAAGAAAATGTATGTGGTGGGTGTAAAGGAGATGTAGAATATTATCAAATAAAGACTTTCCCATAAGAAATTAAACTATAGTCATTGACAAAAAGAACTACATTTAGGAAAGAAAACCCATCATGACACAATAATTACAGATAATAATTAATGTGAATATCAAGTTAAGTACTTATTATGTTCTAGTCACTGAGCTAAGTGCTATGGATACAGAGAAAGGCCCAAACTGAGTCATCCTTCAAAGAATTCACAGTTGTATGTACTACTTGAAAGTTTATTATTTTTTTCAGATTACATGTCAATATAATTTTTTTTTAACCCTTGTACTTTGGTGTATTGTCTCATAGGTGGAAGATTGGTAAGGGTGGGCAATGGGGGTCAAGTGACTTGCCCAGGGTCACACAGCTGGGAAGTGGCTGAGGCCGGGTTTGAACCTAGGACCTCCTGTCTCTAGGCCTGACTCTCACTCCACTGAACTACCCATCTGCCCCCTGTCAATATAATTTTTGATAATCATTTTCTAACATTTTGCAATCCATGGTCTTTCCCTCCCTCCCATCTTTCCTCCCTCCCCAAGACAGCAGATAATATGATATGAGTTGTACATGTGCTATTAAAATTTTTTGCCATGTTCATCATGTTGCAAAAGAAGACATATATCACTTTCACCAAAGAAATTTATTATGAAAGAAATGAAGTAAAGAATGCCATACTTCAATCTGAATTCAGATTCTATCAGCTACTTCTTTGGAATGGATGGCCTTTTTTGTCATGAATCCCTTGGTGTTGTCTTCAATCCTTGCATTGCTGGTAATAGCTAATTAATTCACAGCTGATCACTGTACATTATTGCTGTTACTATGTACAAAATTGTCTTGGTTCTGCTCAATTCACTTCATGTAAGTCTTTCCAGGATTATCTTGTCTGTCATGTCTAATGGTATAATAGTATTCCATTGTAATCATACACTACAACTTATTCTACCATTCCCCAATCAATGGAGAGTCCCAAACTTTCCAGTTCTTAGCCGCCCCAAAAAAGAGCTATTATAAATAATTGGGCACAAGTTGGCCCTTTCCCCTTATCTTTGATCTCTTTGAAATATAGACCTAATGGGGAAATTACTGGGCCAAAGGGTATGTACAGTGTTTGACCCTTTGGGCATGGTTGCAAATTGCTCTCTAGAACTGTTTAAACAGTACACAGCTCTACCAACAGTATTTTTTTAAAATTTTTTACTGCATCCCTTCTAATATTTATCATTAATCATTTTTTTATGTTGTCAGTCTGAAAGGTGTGAAGCAGTACCTCAGAATTGTTTTAATTTGTATTTCTTTAATTAATAGTGATTGGAACATTTTTTCAGATGACTAAAGATAGTTTTAATTTCTTCATCTGAGAATGGGATATATCCTTTGACCATTGGTCAACTGAGAAATGTTTTGTATTCTTTTAAATTTGACTTAGTTCTCTATATATTTGATGAATGAATTCTTTGTCAGAAACATTTACTATAATTATTCCCATAACTTATTGTTTCACTTCTACTAATGGTTGCATTGGTTTTGTTTATGTGACAAAATTTACCTAATTTACTAAATTACATCTCATAATATTCTCTCTGTCTTATTTGGAAATATTTTTCTTTTATCTCTAGATCTGACCGATTATCTATTCCATGCTCCTCTAATTTGTTTAAGGTTATCATCCTTTAGTTGTAAGTCAAATATCTTTTTGACTTTACCTTGGTACATGAAATGAAATGTTGGGCTGTGCCTAGTGTGAATTTTAAAATGGCTCTAAACTCTGGGAGACTATATCTCCCAGGACTCTCTACCATAACTTCCTAAGACACATCCCACTTCCTTTGCGGGAAGTGTCTGAGAAAGTATATAAAGAAGAGAGAGCACAGGTTTTAGTGCCTTTTTTGAAGAAGGGAGGAGAGAGCCTTTTGTCCCAGAGAGCTTTGGTCCTGACATAGCCCTTGGAGATCTGACTCCTAGCTTTCCCAGACCTTTCTTTCCTAATCTAAATAAATCCAGTTTAATATTCCTATAGTCTATCCCAGGGGTCAGCAACATATGGCTTTTTCTGCAGGAGCCATAAAGTCAATTATTTTTCAGGCGCTGTTACAGGAGCCGCACTGTGAGCACTGTACGGCTCGCACGAAATTACATTTTAAAAAATGTGGCGTTTATGGCTCTCATGGCCAAAAAGGTTGCCGACCCCTGTTCTAGCCTGATTTTGTCCTTCTCTGAAGAGTTCAGGTTAATTTCCCCACAAGGGCTACTGGCTACCCTGGCTTCCTTCCCTTCCCTTTGCTTCATTTCTCTCTTCCTTTCTCCTTTCTCCCATCCTTCCTTCTTTTTCAACAAATCACTATTTTGTTTTCCAGCTTTCCCAATAGTTTTTGTCTATGGTGTTTTAAGGTTTTGAAAACATTATGTTTATATATATTGTACTTTTAGCCTGCTAGTAGCTAACTACAGGATACTCCAAAAGTCTTAGTGCAGTTCTAATTTATGTGCGCACACACACACACGTAGACATGTATCTATTTAGTCAAACATAAACCAGGAGAGACAGAGAGATAGAGAGACAGACACACACACACACACACACCCAGAGAGAGAGAGAGAGAGAGAGAGAGAGAGAGAGAGAGAGAGAGAGAGAGAGAGAGAGAAAGGGAGAGAGAGGAAGAGAGAGAAATGTTAAAAGAAAATCTGCAGATGTCAAATAAATGAATCTTCTATATAGGACCTATAAGAGAATATGAATAAAAATCACAAGCATATGTAAGTAATGAAGGGAAGACATATTATTCAAAGTAGTATAAACTACAATGAGATCATAGATCCATTAAATGTCAAAGTATTATTATTATTTTTTGATGATAATCATTTATTTTGCTGTAGTGTACATTAAGCATTAGAAATCACTGATATTAAAACTGTTATATATTTTTTTAAAATTTTTAGAAAAATTTTCCATGGTCACATAATTCATGTTTTTACTTTACCCTTCACCCCCTCAACCCCACCCCCCTGTAGCTAACTCGCATTTCCACTGGTTTTAACATGTGTGCTCAGTCAAGACTTATTTACATATTATTGATAGTTGCATTGGTGTGGTCTTTTCAGGTCTACATCCCCAATCATGTCCTCATCAACCCAAGTGTTCAAGCAGTTGTTTTTCTTCTGTGTTTCTTCTCCTGTAGTTCTTCCTCTGAATGTGGGTAGTGTTCTTTTCCATAAATCCCTCAGAATTGTCCTGGGTCATTGCATTGCTGCTAGTAGAGAAGTCCATTACATTTGATTTTACCAGAATGTATTGGTGTCTGTGTACAGTGTTCTTCTGGCTCTGCATCTTTCACTTTGCATCAATTCCTGGAGGTCTTTCCAGTTCACATGGAATTCCTCCAGTTTATTATTCCTTTGAGGACAATAGTATTCCATCACCAACATATACCACAGTTTGTTCAGCCATTCCCCAGTTGAAGGGCATACCCCCACTTTCCAGTTTTTTGCCATCACAAAGAGTGCAGCTATAAATATTTTTGTACAAGTCTGTTTACCTATGATCTCTTTGGAGTACAATCCCAAAAATGGTATGGCTGGATCAAAGGGCAATTTTGATTTAATTTAACAACTTTTAAATAAGGTATAATATTAATCTCATCATTATTCAGACTAGGAAACCCAAGATAAAAATTCTAAATTCAGGTTATGAAGCCAATCAAGCAATTAATTAATTAATTAATTATTTTTAGCAAGCACTAACTATACTCTAGGTATTTTGCTAAGCAACAGTGATAAAAAAGAAAAACAAAACAAAAATGTTTTTCTCCTTAATGAGCTTACACTCTATTGGTGAGAAATTGTATAAACAATACGAGATGTGAAGGACATAAATTTATAGTAAATGTAAAGCACCTTATACGAGAAAGGTTCCAAACAGTAGAGACAGTAGGAAATGCTTCTTATAGGAAGGGGCTATTGAGAACAATCTAGAAGGAAAAAAGACTAGCTAAGAGGTGGAGTTGAGGGATCAGAGGATAATAGCTTTTGAAGTCAAAATGAAAAAGTCAAATTTCCTCTTGCCAAGGTCATAAACACAAGTGAAGTTTAGGAAATTAACAAATATGAGATCATTCAGCTGTGAGACGAGGGATTTTGGTTATAGAGGCAAAATGGTGGTAATATGACAATAAGGATTTGAAATAAAAGAGAGGACACACACCAATTCAATGAGTTTTCACAAAAAGAAGCTGAAGTAGAGAAATGAACTTTGGTTTGCCCTGTGTCACATAGGTAGCAACTAACAAAATCAAAGCCTCCAACAATATTACACTGGGAATAGCTTGGAAAGAGATGATAATGGAATTCAAAGTAGCTTATAAATGTACGAAGGGAGAAAGGAAAGCCCAGGGAAGACATTTAAGATATACTCCTTAGGAGGCAGAGTCTGGGGAAACGGAAATGCTTTTTTCTCTAGACCAAGCAGTGCTCACAGTGGAATGTACACATCTTGTGGGGAGAGACTGATTTTTGTTTTCACTGTACTCCTAGCACCCTACTGCAGGGCCTAGAAAAGGGGAGGTACATTTTATAATGTTTGTTTATGTGAATTGAATTGAAGTTACTTAAAACATAGAGGGCCAATTAAAGTGAATTCATTCTGATTTTAATTATTTCAACCCATTTAGTAGAAGCCGGTACATTTACCAGTAAGTGATTTGAATCCTATTTCCAAGTGTATTAAATTGAAATGAAATAGTCATCAGTTACTATAATGGCATCTAAAGTGCAAACTGTTTTCAGGAATATTTGGCTACACTGTTGATTGAGACCTCAGCATCTGAATTTCCAGCTCAGTGAAAGACTGACAGGAATTAGAAATAGTGGATTTAGTCGGCATTAGGTAGTGAAAAACTGTGCTGAACTTCAAATCACAAGTTTGACTTTCTCTAAGCAATATGTGCCATCTTTTACAATATGACTAACACAGAAATGTGTATTGTATAATAACATGTACAACCTACCTGCCAGCTTGGAAAGGAGAGAGAGAGATTGGAGGGACAAAGAAAACATGGATTACAAAAACAGTTATTAAAAATTATATCCATATGTAATCTGGAAAGCACTTAAGAAAAAATTTTACTTCAAAACCCTATTCTGATCTTTACTATATGTACAATCTTAACAAGATCTTTCTCAGCTAAAAGCATAATTTTTTCCCATCTAAAATATGGAAGTGATCATAATAATTGTCCTAACTATATCATAGGGTGGTAAAAAGAAAATATATTTAATATTTTGAGAATATTATTATTATAATTATAGTTTTCTAAAACAAAAGCTAGAATTTCAGCAAACTTCAAGATGTTATCTTGTCCCTCTCTGTAAAAAAGGTTTCATATATTAATAATCAAAAGCCTCCTACCTGTGGGTTCTATGCTAGGCTTTCTTTCCTTCTTGATAACTTTATCCATCTTACAGATTTAATTATCCCTGTTCATAAAACAGGGGCAACTAAATATTAGGGTGATTATAGCACAGGGGCTGGAATCAGGACACTTTAGTTCAAATCTGGAAATAGGTCTTGATCAGTGACACATGTAAAACCTAGTGGAATTGCTCATTGGCTATGGGAGGGAGTTGGAAAGAAGGGAGGGAAAGAACATGAATCATGTAACCATGGAATAATATTCTAAACTAAATAAATAAATAAACTTAAAAAAAGAAAGCAATTTACTAACAAAAAGAAATAATTGACCATATCAATAACAAAACCAAAAATCATATAATTATCTCAATAGACCCATGAAAAGTTTTTGCTATAACACCCATTCTTTTTATAGAAAGCATAAGAATAAATTAAAATGTCCTTAAAACGATAAGTAGTATCTATCTAAAAGTATTAGCAAATATTATCTTTAATAGAAATAACCTAAAACCCTTTCCAATAAGATCACAGGTGAAGCAGGGTTGTCCATTATCAATAATATTATTTAATATTGTACTAGAAATGGCAGCAAAGAAATAAAGAAGAGTTATAATAGACAATGTTGAAAAAAATTGTCTCTCTTTGCAGATGATATAATGGTATACTTGGAGAATCCTAGAGAATCAACAACAACAACAAAATAAGTAGTTGAATAATTAAGCATGTAAATATTTGTAAGATATAAAATGAACCCATATGAATAATCAGCATTTCTAAATATTATCAACAAAGTCTAGAAGGAAGTGATAGAAATAGAAATTCCATTTAAAATAATTATAGACAATATAAAATATTAGATAATTTATCTCCCAAGAAAAATCCTGGTGTTATATAAATACAATTGCAAAACACTTTTTCCACAAATAAAGTCAGTAATTACTCATGTATAGGCTAAGACAATATGAGAAAAAAGAAAATTCTACTTAATGAATTTAGTTATTCAGCTCCATACCAAACCACCAAAATAGTATTTTATTGGACTAGAAAAAATGTATACAAAATTCATTTGGAAGAACAAGGTCAAAATTAGCAAGGGAATCAATTAAAAATACGGAGGAAGGCAGCCTAGCAATAACAGATACTAAACCATATAAAAATGTAGTAATCATCAAAATAATCTTCTACTGGCCAAGAAATAGAATAGCCAACCATTTGAATAAATTAAGTATACAGTACACAGTAATAAATAACCATAGCACTCTAATGTTTTATAAACAGAAAGATGCAAGCTTTGGGGACAAAAAAATGACAAAAGTTCCTGGAAAAACTAAAAGTCAGTTTGGCAGAAATTATGTATAGGTCAATAATTAATACCATATACCATGATACAGTCACATTGGGTACATGATTTAGACATATAGGGTGATATCATGGAAAAATTAAGGAACCATTGAATATCTTACTGTCAGATCTATGGATAAGAAAAGATTTTATGATCAAACAACAGATAGAGAGAAAATTACAAGAAATAAAATGGGTAATTTTTGTTGTAATAATTTAAAAGTTTTCTCCCAAAAGATTACAATATAGCCTATGTTAGAAGGTAAACAGAATATTGGTTGTGGGTGGATTTTTATAACAAATTTCTCTAATTAAAGCATAATTCATTAAAAGTAAAGAGGAATAAGTCAAATATAAAAGAATGCAAGTCATTCCCCAATTGATAAGTTGTCAAAGCACATGAGCAGGTAATTTTCAGAAGAAATCAAAGCTATCTATAGCTATCTGCAGTCATATATTTAAAAAGTGGTATAAAAATGCTAACTAAAATAACTCTGAACTACCAACTCACATGTATTTGATGGACTACTACAACAAAAACAACAAAAATGAAAATAACTAACACTTGAGGAAATGTGGAAAAATCAGGAAACTAATGAACTATTGCTTGAGTTGTGACATTATCCAACCATTCTGGAGAGCAATTTTGAATTATGCTCAGAGTTATAAAACTGTGCATAACCCTTGACCCAGAAATGCCATTACTGTCTGCAATCCAAAGATATTTTTTAAAGAGAAAAACCCATACGTACAAAAGTATATATAGCAGCTCTTTTTGTTGTGACAAAGAATTGGAAATTGAGTGAATGGATGCCCATATTTGGAGAATAGCTAAAGAAATTGTGGTATATAATTGTGATGGAATACTATTGACAACATAATGGTTTCAGAAGTACCTGGCAAAACTTACATGAACTGATGCAAAATGAAGTGAACAGAATCAGGAAAGCATTGTACACAGTAATAGCAATATTTTAGAATAATCAACTGTGAATGATTTAGCTGTTTTGAATGACTGTACATGCATAATCTAGATCAAATGTATTGCTTTATTAAGGAGGGTGAGAGAGAGAGGGGAGGGAGAGAATTTGGAAATTTACATTTTAAAAAGTGTTAAGAAAATTTTACATGTTGGGAAAATAATATGTAACATTAAAAAAGAAGATGAAAAGACACTTTACCTTCTATTCAACTATACTCAAAGGACTTTCGGATTTTTCCATCTGATTCGAGATTAAAACCCTGCTTATGTGGTGTCTTCTCCATTAGAGTGTAAACTCCTTGAAAGCAAGGACTGGCTTACTCTTCTATTTATGTCCCTACTACTTAGTGCAGTGCTTTCAACATTGCTAAGTAACAACTTGTTTCATTGATTCATTCTTCATCTACTATATTTAAGGCATTGTGCAAAGAGTTTTGGATTAAAAAAATAGTCCTTGACTTAAAATAATTTATTCTTTTTGAATATGCTCATAACCAAATATTTTTGTCACTGTTTCCTTGAATTTGTCACATCTGAGCCTACAAAAAGACTGTACCCCATACCTACACTTCAAATGTATCAGTTTAGCCTTCAGTTTATCCTCTACCTGAAGCCAATCTGATCCTTGTAGCACCTTATAAGACTTTTCTGTGAAATTATTGTGTTTATACTTTTTAATTTAATTATCTATGTACACATTGTTTCTTCACAGTTGAATATATAATCATCAATGCAAGAAATGTTTCTTTTATTTTTTATTACCAACAACTTAATGTCTCATATGACATGTAATTGGAGATTAATAAATAAATTGAAAGATAAAACAATGCTTTCTCAGAATGCTTGGTAAACAGTAATATTTAAAAGCAGGCACCATGTAACCTTTTTAAGGAATTACATTTTTAAGTCACATAATTGGCAAGATGGTAGAATTATTACTTTTGGTATAATATTACATTTGGTTGACAAAACAACCTCAATAGGAGGAATTATGCACCAAATGTATAGTAATTTTAGCTGAATCAATGATTATATAGTAGAAACAATGCACAAGGTATTTTTTAATGGAATAACACTGGAGAACTGAAATACTCAAAGCTTCCTCTTCTTCTCCACACCTATGAACCCAGTACATATGCCAGTCACACTTAACATAAAAACACCTCATATAGGCTTATGTTTCAGGATAGGAAGATTGTCCTTATCTTGACCCTCTCATATCTGATTCATTCCACAATTCTCTCAAAGAATAAAATACTTATTCTGCCATCAACATTAAGAAAATTTGCTTAATCTTTTGGGGATGAGGGTAGGGATTAGAAAATGCCATAGCAGACTAACCTGGCTAGAAAGTGATAGGCTTCTATACTAAGGGAAAGAGGAATAGAAACCCATCTAAGGTCAGTTATTTTCTCACAAAGTTAATTTTGAGAAGAGATTCAACTAGATTTTTACATATTTCCCTTTCCCAATTGAGAGCATACAGCCTTGCATGCCAAAGATTGCATGTAAAGTGCTCCCTGTGGGCATGAGTGCTGCCTCACCCCCAAGAGTACATTCCTAGAAAGGCAGAGGGACTTGGGCAGAACTACTCCCTTCCCCCTTCTCCACCATGCCTGAGACATTTTTTTACATCACCTGCCCCTCTGCCTAGTAGCCCAATGGGAGCACACAGTGGGTAAGGTAGACAGCTCACAGGAGGCAGAGCTGGAGGGGAGCAGAGAAGCAGGCCACTTCCCACCCCCTCTTCACATGCACTGAGGACATTCCTCACTCCACTCACTCCTCTCCCCAGCAGCCCAATGAGAATGCTTTCTCCCTCCCCTGTGTGAGGTAAGGAGGGGGGCAAGGCATGGCACTTGGTCTCTAAAAGGTTTGCACTCACTGTTCTGGAGAGAAGGATGTTTTGGAGAGAGAGAGAGAGAGAGAGAGAGAGAGAGAGAGAGAGAGAGAGAGAGAGAGAGAGAGAGAGAGAGAGAGAGAGAGAAAGCAGAGGGAAGGAGGAAGGGGAAAAGTGTTTTAAAATTGAGAGTTTGATCAAATAAAAGGAATTTAGGATGGGGCAGAATGAAATGAGGAATAAATTCGTAGGAATAAGTTAGCATAAAATTAATATGTTTAAACTAATCTCAAGAATGAAGTGATAACTTAAGAAATGTGTGAAGAATTAAATGTAAAATAACTAAAACCATCATGACATTCATGGTGAAAGATTAAATGATGCAATAAAATGAAGGGAGGATAGTAGTTTTCATAAGAATATATTTATAGATATACACATATAGAGATACATATATACATACCGGCACACATGTATATACAATTGCATAAATGTATACACATATATACATGTGGGTTTATTTGTATGTATGTATAGGTATAGATAGACACTTTCAATATGAAAAAGAGAAATTGGCACCAATTGAATCAATTTTAGATGATTTCACCAAAAACAGGAATTTAATCATAACATCATATGAATCCAAAATATTAAGAGAGAAAATGGAAAACTATACTATGCTTAAAAATTATACACAATATTATATACAAAAGCATATAGACCAAATATAGTATCCACTTCCATCATTCAATTAGTTCAAATGCAAAAGACAAAGAGACAGATAAAACTAGAGCTCTATAACATTTTAAAGTTGATTCTTGGAAGTGGATTGATTTATCAGTAATATAAGTAAAAATAAAACTGAACAGATTGTTGAGGATGTTTAGTAAAATTTTAAATACTCCTGTATCATGTAAATGAAGATGTTAAATTTTCATTTAGCATCTATTTCTCAGGATCACATGGCAATGGAAAATAGGTCATGCTAGGTAGCAAGATTTTGGAGTTCCCCTACTGAAGTAGATTGTAACCCATCTTTAACTGTCCATTTGGTGTAATTCTTGTCCAATTTCTCTAAAAAATTCTCTATAAGCAATTCTAGCCAACATCCTGAATAGTTTCCTTGCTTCCCACTAACACCATAAGAACACTCTATCATCTCATTCTCTTACTATTAGACCTGCCCATCTTCTTTTTTTCTGTCCTACAATTCTTTGATGACATCCTTTATTCCTTTCTTCAGAGTTTCTAGTTGGATATCTGTCACCATCTGTTCAAACACACTTTGTATTTCTCCATTTTCCCCTGGGTGATAAGCATCTTTAGTTCTTTAGAGTCAGTAGTATTCTAGTTCTTTAGAGTCAGTAGTATTCCAGTTCTCACTGACTTACCGAAACCTTAGAAAATTGGTAGTATTCAAAAGAAGTTTCTAGGCTTTCACGGGAAGCTGGGGGAAAGTGAATGTGCTTTTTAATTTCCTTTAAACAATACAGGTTACTTCCTTTCTCCTGTTCGAATATATATGCAACTCATCATCCATTAGTATCATTTTTCCTAGATATAAATCCTGTCAGAAATATTTTTAGAATGCACAATGAAGTGCATGTCGAAATCTGGGCAACACATTTTTCATCTACTTTAGTCATTTTTTTCTTTTTTTTTAAACTTTTATCTTCCATCTTAAAATAAATACTATGGATTGGTTCCAAAGCAGAAGTGTGGTAAGGGCTAGGCAATGGGGGTTAAGTGACTTGCCCAGGGTCACATAGCTATGAAGTGTCTGAGGGGGTCAGATTTGAAGCTAGGACCTCCCATCTCTAGATCTGATACTCAATCTGCCCTCAATCTGTCTTTTCTGTATGGATCCATAGGGCTAACTACAATATTGCAGGTCCCTTCCAAAAAGGTCTTAAATCCCTTGAGTTTTGATATAATCATCCAAATATTATATATATATGTATATATAAATGTATTGAAGTTGTTATATATTATCATTTATATATAAAAACATGATATAATATGTGTCAGGAAAATAATCTATTATTTACTTGTCATTTGTTACAAATATGTAATAAATTATGATAAATATGCTTATTAAAGGAAAAACAAGTTCTCATATTAGTTATGGTCTTCTTTTTTTCCCCTTCATCCCACCTCTCTCCCCCTACCCAAGATGGAAGATAATATGATAGAGATTGTATATACATTAACATATAATACGTATTTCCCTGTTTTTCATGTTGTAGAAGAAGATACATATTGTTTGCACTAGAGAAAAATTCAGGGAGGAAATGAAGTGAAAAATGGTATGTTTAAATCTTTATTCATATTCCATCTGTTCCTTCTACAGTGGTATATATCCTCTTTTGTCATGAGTCCCTTAGAGTTATCTTGGATCCTTGCCTTGTTGATAATAGTTAAGTCATTCACAATTGATCATTATACACTATTTTTGTTCCTGTGTAACATCCTCCTGGTTCTGCTCACTTCACTTTGTATTACTTCATATGTCATTCCGGGTTTTTTTGTGATTATTTTGAATGTTATTTCGTATGACACAGTAGTGTTCAATTACAATCATTTACTACAACTTTTCAGCCAATCCTGAAATGATGGACATCCTTTTTCCTTGATCATCTTAGGAAATAAATCTAATAGTGTATTACTGGGTCAATATATATACACAGTTTTATAACTCTGAGGATAATTCCAGATTGCTTTCCAAAATGGTTGGATCAATGTACAGTTCCACCAATAATGTATTGATGTCCTTATTTTTCCATATCTTCTCCAACATTTCTAATTTTACTGATTCATCATTTTAGCCAATCTGACAGTTGAGAGATGATTTCTCAGAGTTGCTTTAATTTGCATTTCTCTAATCAATAATGATTTAGAACATTTTTCATAAATATGTATCAACATATGTACATTTAGGAATCCTTCCTGAATCTGGAGAAACCAGAGAGCTCAAATTACTTTTTAAAATGAAAATTGCTTAAGAATAAATCATGTTAAAATAATTATGATAAAATTATTGTTAGACTAACAAATCTACGTCAATTTCTATAAAAAGAGACTTACATTTCTCAGGAAGAAATTTTGTTAACTACTCTGACTTAATAGGTAAGAGAAATGTTTTCCAAAAGCAAGAATGGGCTATAATGTAAACTCTGTAAAATCTTACAAAGAATATAGATTATTATGATTAATGCTATCTCATAAAAAGGTAAAGGTTTGAATAATAAAATAAGTTTATAGATATCCTGGCAAGATATCCAGATAAAATCATCCCAAGTGATTTTAAAGATGAAAAGCAAATAATCAGTATAACCAAATAAAAAAATTGAAAAGATCTGTCACAAGAAAAAAAAAAACAACAAAGGTCGAGAAGTGGGGGGAGAATTTAAAAAAGGAAACACATCAACAAACTCTTCTTCATCAATAACAGAATTACCATTGGATTCTGCCACTCCTACAACTACATGTCACAGATCTTGAGATTATTATAAAGAGGTAGCTGCCTGCTAGCACCAAGAAGGGGAAGCGAAGGGAGAGAGGGAGTTAAGTTTGGTCATGTAACTTAAGAAAAGTTGTGTGGAAATTTGTAATTATCTATAATCAGTAAAACATATATATATAATAAAGAGGTAGAAATGATTCTAGAGAGAATAAGAGAGTAAGTGTGGGAAATTCAGCCAGATTGAACCAACTGCTTTTAAAAAAATATCTATGCAGTTACCCTTGGAGACGTGAGTCAGATCTAAAATGAATTGTGAGGACATTTAGGGACTTATATACCATATATTTAAAGAAAGCAAAGATAACATAGGTGTGGGGAAAATCTTCTATATTATTAAAAATAAAAATAGTTATCCAGAGAACAGCACAAACCGAAACCAATGTTCTTCCTCTTATAGCTTTACAAAATCTTTATGAGCATTATCAATGCATGGATTCTTGGCATCCTTGATGACAATATACAGGGTGATCTGTGGAAATATTCTTAATACTATTATGCCTTTTCTATGAGCTACCTTGGTATACAGATACACCAAACATACAATAAACCTGTTTGTAGGAAAGAGTCAATCAGGTGCCTACAACTAATACCTGCGTAGTGTTGACTGGCTGACATTCCTGAGTTGTCCATCACAAATTCTTCCTCAAGCAGCCTAAGTCAAGTAGTCAGTCTTGACATTTTCTGAAACATTCTGATTTTGTGTTCCACATCTCTCTGGAAGAAATTGCCCATTCTTTATCCTCAGCTCCTTCCTATACCACGTTTTGTGGGTTTCTATCATAAATATCCCCAATTCTTCTTTACTGTGGGCATTTCATCTGGTCATCCCCCAATGGGTATGTTCAACACTTTCTATTTTAATAAATAATCTTTGAAACTCAATTAGAACTCCTCTATATTTGAGGTTTTTCATGGTTAACAGCCCAAAAATCTCTTTGAAGTTTTAAGCCTTAGTGGTTATTAAAGCTTAATGTATCAATGCTTTATAATTTAATAAGCTATCAATATCTATTAAGACTTAAATCTGCACTATAATTTTTGGATCCCATGGTTTAGGAAGGAAAAAGTAGGTTTTTGCAAGAGGTATTCAGCTACAGATCACATCTTTATTGTCTTACAATTGGCTTGAAAGTATTGGTGGATTGTTTAAGGATTGTATACATAATACAATTTTTCTCCAAGATTATTATACTATTTCTTTAACTTTGTTTTGTTTTACTTAATAAAATATCTGTGAGCTGTGTCCTGGATAAGTAAAGAGAGACATTTCTTCTCAGGACCTGAGAGAATACCGAAGAGGGTTGCTATGTTCCTGGAGGAGAGGAGAAGGAATTTCTTCTTGGGTGATAGTTGTAGGATTTTAAGAGAGGTGGTTCTAAAAGTAAATAAGAAAATTTGAACAGTAATAAGATATGCTAGGGTGATAGGGGTATTAACTGGGGAAGCTGCTAGTTGAGCCTGATAGATGGATCAAGAAAACCTGAATTCAATATGACTGTTTGACCCTGGGAAAGTCATTTCACCTGTGCCTCAGCTGTCTCAATTGTAACCTGGGAACAATAATAATACTGACCTTGCAGAGTTGTTTGGATGATTAAATGAAATAATATTTATAAAAGAGCACTTTGTACATGCATATAGTGAATGGTACTTAGTAGGATCTTTAGAAATATTTATTCCCTTCCTTCTTGTAAACATACTCCCTCGACTTTCAGTTCTTAAAATACTAGAATGTGCCAAAAGTGTACATCTACAGCTTCAGAGAAGAACCATCTCCTAAGTCCCTGCTCTTTACTGCCCTCTGACTTGAGATGGAGAAACAAAACAAACTCCATATATTTTCTCTTCTGTAAATTTATTTCTCTCATATGATTCAAATCTAACTTCATGATGAACCAAAGAGCCAATTCATTCTTGCATATTTTTTCTAATCCAATGTGAATGTCTTTTATTTGTCTTTACTATATACTCTGATAAACAGTCACTCTAGCTAATCAAGTTGGTCTTTTGGTTAACAAGTATCTATGGAAAGGAGCTAAATTAGACTCAGCTAAATGTTACCTTCTTCTTAAGAATGACCAGGAAAAGTGGCATTGCTTCTGGGCTTCCCCAAGTCTTGTAACTCTAGACTCTCAATATATTTGAAGTGGTATAGACAGATTACAAAGTTCTACTTCAATACGTCCCCTTTGAAATAAGCATCACATCATTCAGCACAAAGGTGAAATTGTAGTCACCCTTGGAGACAAGTGGATGAGATTCATGGCACAAATGAGCTGAGCTAATTTTAAATGTTTAGATGCACATATATTCTATACACACTCACACGCATACACACGCACATAGGCGCGGACATGGGCATAAATGTTACTTTCAATTGAACAGAGTGTCACTTAGAGGCTCCTTTATCCATTCAGGATTCATTGGAAGAGATCTCAATTCCATTTAAACTTCTTTCCCTTTAGTGCCATCTACAGCTTCAGAGAAGATCCATCTCCTGAATCCCGGGTCTCTATTGCCCTCTGACTTGAGATGGAGAAACAAAACAAACTCCATATGTTTTGTTGTGAAATTTGTTTTGAGAAGGACCTATGAGAGCCCAGTTGAAAACTAATTAGGAGGAAAAAAAGGATAACAACAGAAATAAAGAACAGGATCCTGTTGTTGCAAAAGTGATGGGAATGTCTGCTTAGACATTGCCCAGAGAGCTGTGAGCTCTGCTCTGCTATGAGAAGAGGTTTGACCAGCAGAGGGGTGATGGAGATGAAGGCTCCTGTTGAGTTAAGAGCTACCTGGGCATCTCTGTGTTTACTATAGGCTTGACCTGAGTTTTATGTCTAATGGGAATGTTATCTTACTACAACAGTATAATCATCTATCTCTTGGCTTCAGGCATTTTTTTTTTCAGGCTGCTTCCAACACTTGGAGCACTCTCCCTTCTCCTTTTTGAGTTTGATTTCTATGCTCACTCCAATCTACACTATCATGTTTGTGATTCCCAGAGAGGACCTCTGCTAATCGGCTGTTACAGTCTCTTTATTAGAGTCCTAGAAATAATCAAATATATATATAAACAAATATACATATATATGCATATATGTACATATATATAGATGGATGTGGATGGACTTTTTTGACTACTGACCTCCCCAGTTTCCTTTGAGTCCCAACTAAAATCCCAAAGTCTATAGGAATCTTTTCTAAAACATCTTAATTCTAGTGCCTTATATGTGTCAATTATTTCCTGCTTATCCTGTATATAACTTGTTCTATATTTGATTACATATTGTCACCCTCTTTAGATTGTAAACTCCCTGATGGCAGGGACTGTCTTTCGCTTCTTTTTGGATTCTCAGCATTTAGCAGTGCCCAGTACACAGTAGTCTCTTAATAAATGTAGATTGACTGATTCATACTTTCCCTGAACCCTATTTAGGGAGATTGTGAATAAAAAAAATGATTGACATGGCTTCAACAGCTGGAGATTGGAAGAGTCATTATTTTGCTTAGCATGATATTGGTAAAGACAGAAAAGAAACACATGAAACACAGAAAACACAAAAAGAAACACATGAAACACAGAAAAGCAACTTTGTGTGCTGCAAACTGTTTCTGAAAGAAGTCAGGAAATCAACCCCTACATTACAGAGTTGTGGGTTTCCTCATTCATGTCCTTCCCTTTTAGGTTTCTGTAAGTGTGTTCCCACACTCTTCCACAGAAACTGAGTGCATTAATGGCATAGTTTTGATTAAGGCAGATCCAAAGTTATGGGTGGATAGTGAGGTTTTGATTATTCCTAGACTTGATTTTTATTTAGTAACTGATGTTACATTTTTTCTTATTTTTGACTTATTAAGTAAATGATTTTTAATGTTTAAAGGCCAATGATTATCATGAGATACTTTTTTTCTATATTTATTACTTTATTACTTTATTACTATTACTTTCTAAAAGCAGAAAATCACATAATTATCTAGAGCTTGTAGAATATCTAGAGCTTAGGGAATATTCTTTCTTTTTTAAAAATTATTAAAGTTTTTTTTTTTTTTTTTTTTTTTTAAAAATTAAAAAATAATAAATAAATTTAAATTTTTTAAAGTTTTTTTAGTTAGTTTTGAATATTTTTATATGGTTACATGAATCATGATTCTTTCCCTTCCCTCCTCCCATCTGCCCCTTAGGCTAATGAACAATTCCACTGGGTTTTACATGATGAGTGAATGTCTAAATCAGCTTTATTATCTCTATTTACTCAAGATGAACATGACAGGCAAAAAGTAACAATACTGGTGTTAATGGCTAGTCTGACAATTCAAGTTTTAACACATTTTATAATTTTACCTTACACAGATCTTCTCTTATTGATATTTGCTCTTTAATTCCTAAGTCTTAACATTTTCTTTCTGCCTTCTGAAAAAATCCCATTATTGCTTTCTATCCTGTCTTCATGACTAAAATGAATATAAACTTGCTAAAACTGCTGATGGGGGCTCACTGGCTGTTTTTATTATATGTCTATTCACTGAGCATATAAAAATTGATTTTCCTTCCAGAGTTCTACATCTTGATAAATTTTTGTTTGTTTGTTTGTTTCTTTTTTTGGTTTGTTTCACTGGAAATAATACCTATCAATGAATATGAATTCTTGGGCAACCTTTTATGGCAGTTTTGAAGGTGATTGGTTTCATATGAATAGGAGACATACCAGTGGGGGCTCAAGAAATATAATAGATAGTTGGAATGTATTCTTCTCCGCCTCCTCCATTCATACCTACATATACACATGTTTGGATACCCTTAGGACTCTGTAGAGGACGTTTTACCTTAGCCAATTAGCAAGAGCCCCTCTCTGGGAACCACAAACATGATTATTTAGATTGGCTACATTCTCAAGCTAAAGATCAAAGTTGAGGGGATTTGCTAAGCCCTAGACTGCATAAACATGGTTCTGCCAGTAATTCTGTGATTTTACAGAAATCATTTCCTTTGTCTGGATTTTCATTTCATCATCCATAAAAAGAAAAGACTGTGGCCAATTTCTCCCAGATTCCTTTAAAATTTGGTGACTTTATGACTTCATGTCTAGCAGAGTAAATAGCACATTCACATTGAAGAATAATATCATAAACATCTCCGGGCCTCAAAATGATGGACTTGTATTTTATTAATAACAACTGCAACAACAGTGTATTTATAAAGTAATTTAAGGTCTACAAAACATCTACCTACTTTACTTCAGCTGTGTATCTCAAAAATTCTGGCAAGGAGAGAAAAGAACTATTTTTATTTAATGGAAGGGTCATAATTAAAGTTTCCAGAAGTTCCTCAAGTTTATATAATTATTTGATTAGTGGCAGAGGCCAATCAATAATCTAGGGCCTTTGATATACAATCTAATATTCTGTTCACATTATTATAGAATTTAAGGTCCATTTCAGATTTAATTATTTAGGAAAACTTTGTAGGATCAAAGTTGCTAGTGTTTCCTTCTTGCTCAAATTACTGAGCATTTTGTTCTCTGTGTATGTGTAGTAAAAACCACTATCACCTTGTACTTGTACTGTAACAGGTTATTAGATCCACAAGCTATTTGGAATTCACAGAACCTAGAATGATAACTTGAGACTAGTACATATTTAATAAAGTTTTGGTGAAAATTTAATTCAACTGTCTAATAATAAATCTGTATTTACTACTTATAGAATTAAAGGAGGAGGCGGCACCCAGGTGGCTCAGTGGATTGAGAGTCAGGCCAGGAGAAGAGAGGTCCTGGGTTCAGTTCTGGCTTCAGATACTTCTTAACTATGTGATCCTGGGCAAGTCACTTAACCCCCATTGTCTATCCCTTACTGTTCTTTTATCTTGGAACCTATACACAGTATTGATTTTAAGATGGAGGATAAAGATTTTAAAAAAAAGAAATTAAAGGAGCAGGACAGAAAAGAATA
Organism: Gracilinanus agilis; assembly: GCF_016433145.1. Classification (NCBI taxonomy): domain Eukaryota; kingdom Metazoa; phylum Chordata; class Mammalia; order Didelphimorphia; family Didelphidae; genus Gracilinanus; species Gracilinanus agilis. Next base: position 67,563,688 of record NC_058131.1, read on the forward strand.
AAATAATGTGAGAATGAAGGTTAGAGTAAATATTGGAAAGTGCCACTATATATTATTTCTCAGCCACAAACTCCACTTTATCTACCATATAGGCAGTAGTTTCTTTTCATTTCTTTCTAAAAATATAATATTGGGGGGAAACAGTAAAATTATCCTATATAATATAAATACAGGTAAATAAAGGCTTCCATTTCTACAACAGATTTCAAAGCACTTACCTAGCAAAATGCCTTTTTAAAAGAAGGAGGGGAAAAAAAAAGAAGGAGTTGGAAGAAATCTTAAATCTCTGAACATGACATGAGTACTAGAGCTGAAAAGCAAGTGAGATGGCACAATAGAAAGGGTCTGGTTATGAATGCCTAATCTGCTACTTATTCATTGTGAGATAAGGCAAGTTACTAAGACTCTAAGGACCTTTTCCCTCATCTTTAAAATGGGGAGATTGGACCAAAGGATCTTTTCTAGCTCTAAATCTGTGATCTCATGATTCTATGAAAAAATGAGCCAGACCTAAAACAGAGCAGGAAAGGAACTTGAAGTCAGACCATAAAGACCAAATTCTGGTTTACAGGTAAAGAAAGTACATGTAGAAAACACTGGTCTCTTCTATGCTGTTTCAGGATAAACAAGCAAACAAAAAATGCCGCATAGGGCTCTCTAATCATCTAGAAAAATATTGACCAGCTTCCTCATCAAACTTAAGCTAGTTTCAAATCCCAAAAGTTTTACTTACTAGCTATGTGGTATAGGACAAGTGACTTTACTTTCCTGGACTTAAATTTCCTTTTCTGTTGAGTCAAAATTTGAGAATATATAATCTCCAATGTAATTTTCAGCTCAAAATCTATGATCCTAATAATAATCATTGCTATACTTTTAGCAAGTCTAAAATATTATTTTATTCAATTTTAATCTCATTTTTAAGACATAGAATAATTAATAAAGGTTTTTCCCCTCCTTTTCATACAATGTCAAATTGGAAGAGATCTGCGAAATCTAAGCAAGAGTTTCTTGAGCTTTTTTTTTTTTCGTGGACCCTTTTGGCAGTTTGGAGGAACCTATGGATCAATTCTCAAAAAAACATTTTCAAGTGGTTTTTACCTATACGTGTATGTGTATGTGTATATATGTGTGTGTGTGTGTGTATATAGACATATATATGTACGTATGTATATATATATTCATATGATCATAGATTATCAGCTAAAAGTTAAATTGGAGATTACATGTTCCAGTTTTTGTTTCAACATATCAGTTTAAGAACCCCTGATGTAAAACAATCCTTACCAGAACAGAAATATTCTTTATAGAATTTTAAAGAAAAAGTCTGGCAAAAGATACTGGCAAATATATCTCTCATCATGGATAACAGTTGTCCACTCTTTATATTGTCTTTCTTAGAACTAAAAGTTTAACAAATAGTATATAAAAGTTGTGCTGGAGCCAGTTGGAACTGACTCATGAAAGAATTAAGTTTTTAATGTGAGCATTTGCACCTTGACAATCAATAAATGCTAAAACTACTTTATTTATTGTGTTTTTGTTTTTGTTTTGTATTGTCTGGACTAAAGAAAGTTGTGGGGGAAAATATAAATAATGGGAATTAACCTTTTTTTGAAGCCCTTTCCTTTCATCTTCATATCAATACTATCAACCATGAGAACACCAAAGGGGATCATGAAGAATCAAACAAGACTGAAATGACTGAATAATCACATGTATGCATCTTTACATATGTATGCTCACCCCATTGCCAAAAATTTATGTTTATTTTAATTTTAATCTTAATTTCTTTACTAATTAGAAGTCTATTACCCTTTGATTCTGTGCTAAGCCTTGAAGAAGGGGTATATTAATTTTCTGAGGGGTTAAAAATTTTCCTCTAAGGCTATCTGTATCAGTTGAAAGGACAATAGGATTTTCGTTTTGAAAAGAGATGCATTAGCATTGTGTGGAAGGGTAGACTGAAACATTTCTGCAGTTTTAGTATTTGGAAGGATGGCGAAAGAAGCACTAAACTTATTCTACAGAAATTTAAAGAACACAAATAAGCTAAATGGGTGAAAATAATGTGATAGATTTCAATTGAAAATATATCAAGCATCATAATAATTTTAACTTTCTACAAAGCAGAATAGGTGGCCTTAAAAGTTAATGTGTTCTCCTTTAGGGAGGCCTTCCAAGGGAGACTTGATGACTATTTTTTAGGAATATTTTAGAGAGGATTTCTCTTTAGGCATAAGTTTGATTAAATGGCCTCTAAGATCACTTTAAATTCTGACAAAGAGAGCAAGCTCCTTGGGGGCAGAGACTCTCTTTTGTCCCCTTTTGTAGCTGCAGAGATTAGCACAGTGCCTCACTCATAGTAGACTATTATAAATGTTTATTGACAGCTCTTAATGGTACCTCAGTTCTGCTAAAAAGACACTGATTCTCTCCTACTGGTAAATTGTTTTTTAGAAATAAGATACAGTATTTGAGGAGTAACCTCTGAAGTTTTCAGTGAAACATTTTGACTTTAGGCATTTGATTGAAAATTTTAATTGAATTTTGAAGTGCAGTGTTACCTAATGAAAGAATTTATGATGCAGATATATTGCATGCAATTAAAACAAGTATTTCAGTTTATAAGATCAAAAACATAAAAGACTTATTGACAAATGTGTTCATTCTTATGCATGTGTTTTCAAGAACATGGAGTTGCTGCAAAAGTTTATGCTAAGTATGTTTCCTTGGAGGATTTTAAATAGTTAAAAGCATCATAGTGGAAAGAGAACTGGGCTTAAATTTTTAAAATCTACTGAACTTTGAAATATCAGTTGAGACATATAATAGTTGGATGAAATTTTGAAAATAACATTGACCGTTTTTTTATGTTGCCCCAGTTTTGTTACCTGAAAAAATGGAGATAATAATATCTTTACTACATATTTCTTGATATCTTGAAGATAATAAGCAGTTTGTGGGCACAACAGAAAAGTACTACAATATCTGGTGTCAGGATCAAAAGAAGTCAAATATTACTTCAGTTATTTTTTGTGTGACCCCGGTTAACTTTCAATTTCTTTCAACCTCAGTTTCCTCTTCTGTGAAAAAGGGATAATGATACCATCTACCCGTCATAGTTGTGAGAATGAGATAATATTTACAAAGTACATTAAAACCTATAAATCACTATATAAACTGTAGTTATTATCAGAACTATGGTTGTAAACCACAGAATTCTATGGAAACATATTAATATCAATATTTTGAATGATACAATAAATAGAAATATAGTAATGATATTCTCTGAGCTATTGAAGAAATACACTAAAGAAAGAAGGGGAAATTAGATAATTAGATACACACACACACACATACACACACACACACACACACACACACAACGTGTTTCTTGCAAAATTGACCAAGAAGTCTTTAAACAAATAAAATAATCAGAGAAATAAAACTATTTCCAAATATATGCCAAATTAGATACTAAAAAAAATAAGGACAATCTTAGCAGAGTACCAAAAACTCACATCTGAGAGATATCAGAAAGGACCATGGCCTAATAAGTATAAATGGTTGGATGAAAAATGGGCTATAAAATGAAAACAAAATGTGACCCGGAGATTCTAATGGTAGGATGCCACCAGCATTTAGTATAATGAGACATTTGGCTAAAATACATTTATGGAACTATAAAATTATGTAATTTCTTTAAAAATGTTGTATATTAAAAGGGAAATGAAATACAAATGCATGTTAAGAATCTAGACTAATATGAAGATCTCTATTAGATGTATGAGAGTAGAGTAGCCAGGGCATGGTAGAGAACATTTGGTGAAGATCAATGAAAGGAGAAAGAGAAATCATATTGTCATGGAGATGTACTGCAAATCACCTGGACAGAAGAAATATCTGAAAAGTTCTAGATCAAAGATAAACAAAGAAACAACAACAACAACAACAACAACAAAAAGCCCTGTCACTGAAGCATTATGAATCAGCTCTTTGGACACCCTGAAATATTCTGTCTGATGTCAGCAGAGCAAGGGATAAATTTTTGACTTAAAACAACATCAGTTCAGTATATATTTATTTCGTGCTTTCTAAGTGCCAGGCACTGTACTAAACCCTGAGGATATAAGAAGATAAAGAAAGACAATCTCTGCTGTCAAAGAGCCTACAATCCCATATTGTTTCTCAGATACTAGATTGTTTTGTCATTTTCTTCTCCAGCTCATTTTACAGATGAAGAAGCTAAAGCAAACAGGGTTAAATGATTTGCCCATGTTCACAAAGCTTATTAGGGTTTGAGGCTAGATTTGAATTCAAGATGAGTTCCTGACTCTAGGACCAGTGCTCTATCCACTGTCATCTAACTGTCCCCTGAAAACTAAAGGAGAAAGAAAAAACACAAAAGGAAGCTGGAAAGAGGCAGGGGAGATTGAGACACCAGGGTGATCTTGTTCCATGGAGTTCAAATCAAGTAGAACTGCAGATGAAAAGAGGAAAGTGAACTGAAAAAGAAATTAAAAACCCCACCTTTATAAAGGAAATCTTTATAAATAAAATCTTTATAAAGGAGTCTACCAGCCCTCTAATAAGAAGGCAAAGGAGACTGATGGAATTGTGAAGGTATTGAGTATATCATGCTCAGTTAAATTCATGGTAATGAGATTTCTAGTTTTCAGTTTATCTTGCGAAGGGCATATTGTTCCTTGGAGTCAAACCAAGGAAAGTTGAAGAAGGAAAATGGAGAGTGAATTATCATTTCCCAAAAAGTAAAGTCACTCTTCTGTGACTCTTCTGAACTTAATTCTGACCAAAACAAACCACTGAAAAAGAAATGAAAGCAATCTTGGAATATATGGTCAATTCTTCTTAGAATTCACAATGAAAATGAGAATTCATAACTTATTCTGATAGAATATGGCAAATTAGTCAACTCATGATTACTGTAAATGTGAGTGAGCTTCAAAGGCTTTTGAATGATACTCAGGAAACTGCTTTAGAGACCCATGTGACATCCGATGGTGCATGGTAGAACCTGTCATGATTACGGGGAACTGGTTTGTTAACTACTGTAGCCAAATGGGTCTTTTGAAACCTGGGAACTTTGTTGGTCTTTTGACTTTATCTTAGCTTTTATAGCAAAGTATACACCAAGTTTTTACCAGGAGAAAAAAATTATGTACACTGGAATTATAGATGATGGCTAAACTAGAGATATATTTTTCACTTTTCAGTGAGAAATCTTTTTGTTATGCCTATGTTTGGCTGACCCATTGTTTAATGGGATGTACAATATGATTTTATTTTTTATTTTTTCTTCTTTCATTCTGATTGGAATTTGATTTTTTTCTTTTCTCTTTTTTTAACTTGAGAATATGGAATCAATATTGATATTTTGATATTGAAGGATCAGTTACCTATCACTTCTGATAACACTGCATACCCAAAAGCTTTAGGTTATGGAAACTTGACATTGGTTGTTAAATATTATGGGACTTTAACTGATATCTGCATCTGATCCATGTGAAAGGGCACAACATCAAGGAGACCAATAATTCCTGTTGGGTTGGTGAGGACCTATGCCAAGGCAGAGAACCCTTCTCAGGAGGATTCAGGGAAGTATCTGTTTGGCAAGTCTAGACATTGGACTTCTCTGTTCCCTGTCTTTAAATGAGACTAACATATCTCTGTTTGGCTTTAACTTTGCCTCACTATCCCTGTGATTGAAGTAGAAATCAGACCAGGGAACTATATTTCCCTGTTTCCTCAGACTTTTGTCCTTTTTTTCTTCTGAAATATGGCAATTTTCTCTAATCCTTCCTGATGTTGGGCAATTACAATGTTGTTACATGTGTCCTTCATGCTTGTAGGATACAAGCTACCTCAACTGGACTCTGCTGGTGAATGCACAGTCTGGCAACTCTCAGTATTGTGATTTAATTTCTATATTTATAGAGACTGGTTAATAAATGTTTTTTGAATGACTGACCATGATACCTACACAGATAATACACTGTGATCTATGATAAATATATTTTTATATCTATACAATTTATATCTAAATATATTATGTCATATAAATTACATCAAATTATACCTGATATAACATATATGTAAATATATATTAAAAGTAAACAAAATCAAAATGTTTTGGGAGTCCTTTTCTGGTGATCCAATTTTCAACACATTTCTACTAGACTTCAAGATGCCTTGACTTATCAAAGTTTTGCATCAAGCCTTCACTTATACCCTCATGAACTAAAACCATTTCTGCTTTCCCTCAATCCTCAAAGAATTGTGTTTTCACCTTATTAAATTTATCATAGATTACTATGGATTATCTGTCTAGGTATCATGGTCAGTCAATCAAAAAGCATTTTTTAACCATTCACTTTAGAGAGTGCATCATAACTGCTCTATAACTTAGTAGATACTCTTCAAAATCAAAATCATTGAACTGAAACCAAATTGGTGAAGTGTTTTTTAGACCTAGCCAGGCTGGTCTACAAACAATAGCTAAAGAATTTGTTAGATGGATTCCTAACTAAAGTCTTTGAGCTGAAGAAATCATGCCAAAGCTTGGGATTCGCAGGCATTGTTTTTGAGTATCCAAGTTCCACTCCCTTCCACAGTAAGGCATTGGAAAAGTAGTAACCGATGAAGGAGAAAGGTTCTAGAAACTCTCCCTGATTCTCTAAACTCCGACAAAAGATATTCAGGACTGTAATTGGAATTTTTCACCAAAAACATATTAATAAACATACATTAAAATGATATTTCTTGTGTTTGCAGCCGTTTCCAATTACATGATTATAGCTAATAAAGTCAACAATTGGAGTCACATTTTCAAAATGCATGGAAGAGAATAGCAGACCATACAAGTATAAAAAATAAGCCTATGTTCTGCAATGCTAAGTCTGAATAAGGCTGCAGACAATAGCCATTAAGGGAATTCATGCAGAACCATGCCCTTTAGCAGGACACTTATTCTAAATGATGGGATTCCTTTGAGGGCTCTGCTTGCCATGTGACTCTTTAAATTAACAATGGGTCAGTTTTATAAGCCCTCTACAAGGTAGATCACAGCAATGAAAGTTTGAGATTTCTTTTTGTTTTTATTAACCCCTGGCTTTTTGAAAAAAATAAAGATGCCTCCAATTCTCTAACAGTGCTGGAGAGAGAAACCTGCAGTAGAACCCCGTCACGAGTCTGGGTTTTTGTTTTTTATTTTTTTTCCTGTCCATTTTTTATGTCCTTTGGTTAAGGATAGCTGAATATCACATGTCCCACTTGGGAAGTACAGTGATAACCAGCATTTATATTATATTTTTAGTTGATAAAACTCTTTACATACGTTATCTCATGAGTCACCTAAAAACCCTATGAGATAGCTACTAGGGCATTATTGACCTTATTTTGCATATGAGGAAATTGAGACTCACCTTGCATTCAAAGGGCTCACGTTCTAATAAGGGAGACAATACTTAATGAAATACCCAGGTATATAAGTTACATATAATAGGTATGAAGCATATATATGTATATATATGTGTCATTTTAACTTTATATATGTATATATAAATTAAATCATATATACATATAATAATTGTATACATATATACAAAAAGAAAGATGATCTCAGAGGGAAGGATTTGGATAGACCTCTTACGGAAGGTTGGATTTGGATTAGGTCCTAAAGGAGGCCCTAAATTCAGTCAGCACAAGGGGATAGCTATACTCAGAGTGCCTGTAAAAAGAAAGGCATAGACTTAGCTCATATTAATAGTGACATACACATGTCACCGACAACTGGTGTTTCTAGTGCTATGACATCTGATGCTAATCCAGTCTAATTCAATAAACATTTCTTAAATGTCTGCTGCGTGCCAGGCACAATGCTAAGATGTGGGGGGTATAATTAATAAAAAGAAAGATAATTCCTGTCTTCAAGAAGTTTATAATCTAAAAAAGAAGATAAAAAAAGAGAGAGAAAAGAAAGAAAAGAATGCAAGATGTGACACCAGAGATTACCTGGAATAGAGGCAACCTGTTCTGTGGAATTGAAATCAGGCAGAACAGCAGATGCAAAGAAATTTGAGCTGATGGTCCAGTTTCTCTCCTCTATAAAGGAAGGCATTGTAAAGAGTTTGGTATTGTACTCTCCAGCCCTCTAATCAGAGGAGAGGAGGCTAAGGTGTCTCTCAAGACGTAGGTGAGAACCATCGTGGTGAGTTTAGAAGTGATGATTCTATTTTACTTGCTCTGATATCTTCACACCTTTCCTCATTAGATGTAGCATTTCTTCTGGGTGGATCTCTCTGCTAAACTCTCTTTTGCCAGGATTAGTTTCTCTTTTAGTAACTTCTCTCTTTCCTTGCCAAATACTGACTTCCTTGAAGTTGCTTGTTTTCACAATTCTGTTTCTTCTCCCCACAGAATGCATTACATTCTAATGAGCAAGTAGTTTTGCAGCAAGAAAATATGGACAAAAGGTAATGGAGAGGAAAGAAAATAACCTCCCATCCTGCTGATCTTTGCTAGAGGTGTACAAATCCCACTCTGAGAAGTCACTCCATATTTCAAATTACTCTATTGGTCTCAGCTCAGGAATGCCAGACATTCCTTTTAAGTACTTGATAAATTTTGAACTAGTCAATGACTAAATGACTTCTGATTTTATCAGAAACAATTCCTTTACATTTATCACTTTATTTTAAATATAGTAGCACCTAGTTAGACCCACTTTCTGTCTCTTACATCACCTGATATAATTCCATTAAAATTGAAATTAAATACTGTCTCAGATTTAAGGCTGCTAATTTTAGATTGACAGGCTGAGGTAGGAGAGGACACGAGGCTCCAGAGAAAGGTTTCAGGGGGATGTTCACAGGCTTGTCTTCAAGCACATACAAGAGAGATCATCATGGAGGAAGAAAGAAATTGGTTTTGTTTTTTCTGATTTCCAACAGACAGAAGTAGGAACAAAATTTAGAATTTGGGAAGATTCAGATTTCTGATTGATAGAAAGAAATAAGACATGTTTCCAAATGGCTACTTGAGGGTAGGAGGTGGATACTGGAAGAGTAGTAATGAATTCCCAATCACCTTAGGATTTCAATTGGATGTTTTCATAGAGGGCTTTTCAATGTAAGGATAACATAAGAAGACCTCTGAAGATACATTTAACTCTGAAATCTTTGATTCTGATAATTAAGTTAGGAAAAATAAAGGAATTTTAAATTAAAACACTTGACTGAGCAGTACAAAATCAAGGGTCCTTTGTGGTCTGGTAGACTTTTTGAATATTTACAAATTCAGGATAGCAGTGCTGATGAGTCTCCCAGCTATTTTAAGTGTCACATGATTGATTTTTTCTTTATGTGATGGTGTAGATGTGTTATATTCTGTCTCAATGGAGCAAATACGAGATCATGGACCTATTCAAGCATCAACATTAAATTCATAGCAATAAATAATCAGTGCATTGTGGAGGCAAACATCGAAATAAATAGATGAAGAGTGGAAGGGGCTGTGAAGGTGGAAGAAGGAAGAATTTAGAATCTGAGTTTATTAGCAGGTTTAAACCATTTCCCTTTGTCTACATGAACAGCAAAATGGCTCATAAAACTTGCACTTATATAATCCTTTAAATTTTGCAAAGTGCCTTTGTAGCTTCTATCTCATTTAATCAGTTACAACCTGGTGAGATCAGTGCTATTATCATCTTCATTTTTCAGATGAGGAAACTGAGGATGAGAATAATAAAGTCACTTGCCCAGGGTCACACAGTCAACTAGTGTCTGGAACTGAGAGCTTACTGCCTCCAAGCCCAGCATTCTATCAACTGTGCCTCCTAGCTGCCTATAACAAGAGACTCCATCCTCTGTAACTGGCATAGTGACTAAAATTGGAAGGAACTTAGACTTTAGTCCAACTACTTCACTATAGAGGCAAGTACAATGAAGGAGTAAAGAAGAGAGAGGTGCAGTAAACATTATGGGCTACCTGGTAGCTGGTTTCATGTCCTGCCACTGATGCTTACTCTTTGTGTCATATCAGACAAATCACACAGTTTCTCTCAACTTCAGTTTCTCCATCTGGAAAATAAACAGATTGGACTATTTGCTCTCTAAAATTCCTTCCAATCTAGATCTCTAAAAAATTAAATCATAGTTCTAAAGGTTCTCTAATGACTTAATAGAGTGACCTTCCAATACCACCATACTGTCCCCTAAATGATATCTAGTTATACCCACCATTTGAAGCTTCTCTTTACTTTTTCTTTTGCTTTTCCATATTGAAAAACTACTTAGGGCCACAGACCCCACAAAATAGAATGAAATGCAACTAAGTTCCCCAGAAATAAGAACGGAGGGGAAATGGTAGGCTAATGATGGCTATTTTCAGGTCTTTCTTAGAAACGTCTTCAAATTGCTTAATTAGTCTTCTTTTATTGTTGGGCATCTCTCTTCCAGACTTCTTCACCATGCCCCAGAAAATGCCTTCATTCTGGGAAATCCCTTCAGCACTGGAATTCCTTCATCAGAATGTCCTCTGTTCTAATATTTCCTTCTTCCAATTAGATGCCTCTTCTCAGAATCTACATTTAAGGAAAAAGGTCTCAAGGCCAGCTATTAATCCATTTCTCACCAGACTACCATATGAACATTTTCTTAATGATTTCATACTGGTTATTTCCCCTTGCCCTACCCAAACTCATTGTAGCTTCCCCCCCTCCCCCCATATATAATTTTCTCCCATTAGAATATAAGTTCTTTGGGGAAGGTACCTGACTCAGTGGATAGAGAGCAGGCCTGGATAAGGGAGGTTCTGGGTTCAAATTTGGCCTTATATACTTCCTAGCTGTGTGATCCCAGGCAAGTTGTTTGCCCTGATTGCCTAGCCCTTACCTCTCTACTGCCTTGGGACTGATACCTAGTGTTAAGATTAAAATTAATATACAATATACTCCAAGTATTATATTTACTATGATTTATTAAAATTAACTTGAAGCAAAAAGGAAACAAGGCTAGAGACCAGAGGGAGCTCACCCAAGCTGCACAGGTGGAAGAGAGAGTAAGAGAGAGGAGTTACAGAACTATACAAACAATAACGTAAAGACACGTGTAAACAAAAAGAGAAGAGGAATTTGGGGGACTAATTTTGGAAGACAGAGTCTAATGGTTCAAGATTTTTTCTATTTAATATATTAGTGTTGATTCTAAGACAGAAGATGAGGGCTTAAAAGGGAAACAAATAAATTAAAAAAAAAAAAGAACTCAGTTCTTTGAGGGCAGGGATTATTATTATTTTTTTAATCATAGTTGTATTCTCCATTCTCAGAACTGTTTCTGGCATATGATATGTATTTAATAAATGGTAATTTGACTGACTTACTGCTCCTAAAGAGATAGGAGGTTGCCTGCCACTGATGAACCTTTATCTTGGCATATACCAGTATGTTTCCTTCCTACAGTACATACAATAGATATCATGGAGGAGAGAGATTGGCCTGTGTTATCTATCCTGGAGGAGAGAAATTAATCATTCTAAGCTTCTTCACTGGCTTGCCTTAAAGTATGTTTTCATTTTTCCCCAGTTTTATGGAGGCAGAACTTCTCCCTTTCTTCTTATTTCCCTTTAGTATATTAACAGATGCTGAGTAGTCTTCATGTCCATTATGCCTCTATTTGAGAAGTACTAACCTGCCTTAGATGGTCATCTTGTATGACATATAATGAAGTAGATTCTGAAGTTGGAATGAAGAGTGCCTGAGTTCAGAACTAAGCTTTTTCCAAAATTGTGATCTTTGGCAAACAATGTTCCCTCAATGGGCATTAGTTGACTTAGCAGGACAATGAAGGGGATAGACTAAATCTAAATCTATTACCCTATAACCATTCATAGCAATATTATTTTCCCTCATGACATCTATCAACCATAGCTTCTCCATCCCTGTTTCTAACATCCACTTTTACTGTATTCTTGGGGAAAAGTACCTTTCCAATGTGATAATTTAACACTAACTTGTACATTTTTGAGGGAGGTGGGGGAGTAATCCAAGATACAGAGATAAAACCTGGATTAAAAAAAAAAAAAGAGAGAGAGATTAAGTTTGAAGCCACTGCCTGATTAGATTAAGTTGTAATTCACCCAATCCTTTGATTGAATTAATAACAAACAAAGCCTGAGGTTTATCTGTCAACAAATTAATTAAGATAGTGGGATCTAGGAGATGTAGGGTGAATATGCTTCCTCTGCTACCATCTTAAAGGCCATCTTATGGGTCTCCTGGCATTTGGAAAACACTTATCTCTCATCCCTCCTGAATCCCTGGTGACCAGAGTGAGGTTGGAGTCATCCAACTGGAGGGGCTTTGGGAAGGTACATCCCTAAGAGCATAAATTTGAGTTGAAAGAGGAAGGCACATCTTTTTTTTTTTTTTTTTCCCTCCCTATGGATTGAAAATGAGAAGCATGCATGGACATGGCTTGTAGGCTTGGAGAAGGCTTGGTATGGCTAGAGGCCTTTTCTTTCTCTGACCTTGTTTTTAATTGTTTAATTAATAATTATAAATTAAGACACAGTCTCAAGAGAATTTTAAACTTAACATCAACATTTAATGGAAGAACTAATTGAGATATGCAAGATTCTTAAGGTCTTCCTTATATTCTTCTTTAATATGACTTAAGAAAATTAATATGGTCAGCTAATCTGGTGTTCAGTCATTTGTGCCACCTCCAACAAATCAGGGTTAGCCTTCCATCTTGCCTCAACAGAAAAGATCAACATGTCTACTTGTAAAGTCATTGAAGGAAGAGTTAAGAATTTCTTCCATCTTTGTATCCCTAGCACCTAGCTCAGTATGTGATATCTACTGAGTAATTAGCAGATGTACCTGGACTTAAATTGAATTAAACTTAATATTGGAAGGAGCATTGGCACAGACTTAGAAAAGTTGTTTTTCATTCATGAATCTTATACACATTTGCTTTGTGAATATGGGTGTCATTTTCTTGATTGTAGGCTTAGTTTTCTCATTTATAAAATAGAGCCGATAACAGTTCCTTTGTCATAGAGTGTCTGTAGATGTGAAATTTTATTTTTTGTGTACTCTATTAATTCCTACATATTAGAATGAATAACTATGTATTCCTGTGTCTGGGATCTGGGTCAGAGATATCATCTAGTTTGCTTCTTTTTTTGCATTTTCTTTGTCCTTGGGAATCCTAAGAGAATTCTCTTTTAACAGAATTTGATTAATAAATGAATGGGACAAGAATTCTTTTCTTTACAGGACCTGTTCAACTGTGGGGATGCTGAGAGGTGAGTAGGTTTGTCTCTTAATTAGCTATCACCAATTAAAGATGTCTTGGGATGGTCAAGGTAAGAATAATGACTTCCTGGGTCATTTCTAATTCTGAAAGAGTCAAGGAGACCTATACCATTTTATCACTTATGCTGGTCTAACCAATAAACTTGATATAATCAATAAACTTATATTCTTACCCCAAAATTCAGTTTCTTGTGATACTTTTAATCATACTTAAGGAAATAATTCTATGCAAACTGTGAAGTTGTCTTAAAGTTCCTAGATTAAGATATTTTTTTTAGTAATTTTTGGGAAAGATATTACCAGTAATCTGTACCATGAAGGTGAATATTCTGAAGAAAATGTTGTGAGGGCCATCATGATTTTGGAAGGACTAAAAAGATGCCACCAATAGAAGATGTCACCAGAAATTAAGACACTACATCATGAGAAACTGAATGAGCCTTTGGATATAATAAACTGAACCGTATAATTTGGGCCCTCCATTCACTTCTGTCCTCTTCACATGCTGATATTTTATTTTGATCATCAAATCCTTGTGCCAGGAAAAAGGGAATAGTGCCTAATGGCTTCTTATCAATGTGTCTGTCAATTAACTTTAATATGTTAAGAAACATCCAAATACTGTTAGACCCTCTATGAAATGTATAATATCTTTGGACCTTTATGTATCCTAGTGAGGCAATCCTTAAATGTATAGATATCTTATATGGAATGATTCACTGGGGAGACTAAGATGTCTCCCAGTGAATCAGAGGAGAGATTGTGAGAATTTAAAACTAACCAGCAACCCTCTTTCTTTCTTTGGATACTCTTAGATCAGCCTTAGATTTTAAGGGGAAAGTTCCATACTGAGTTTAAAAACAGCCTCTGTTTGAGGTTGCAGTTCAACTCCATCCTTTGAATGAAGGGAGAACAAAAGGGGATGCTTTATCTGCTAACAAAGTACTTAAGAGAAGGGGGACACATGCTCACTCTGAGGAGCATCATTGATCTTGTGGTTCCCTGGCACCCTGGAAATGCCTGCATCTTGCCCCGTGTGCTCTTGGCATCCAGAAGACCTGCCTCCGATCCAGCCTGAGGTTGGGGTCTGCAAAAAAAAAGAGGCACTCAGAAAAGTGATGTCCCAAGGAGCATAGAATTGGACTGGGGAAAAAAGTAGCTCTTTGGCATCAGAATCACAGTGAGAGGAGGTGGCTAGGTAAGCACTGGCATGCCCATAGTGTGACTGCGCAGCTGGTTTAGGGAAAGCAGCTGAGAGAATGCCAGCTCCGGCAGCAATTTCTGGCTAGGGGAGGAGGCTTGTGAAAGGAACAACCAGCTACGTGTGGCTAATGCTTTTTCTTTCTCTGACTTACTTTTAAAATTATTTAATAAATACATGTAAATTATCATACATTCTCCAGAGAAATTTAATCTTAACAAAACCTAAAATCACTTTTATAAATATAAAATTTTAAATTAGTTTCATTTTTATGCCATTATTACATAGTATATATACATATTATTATAACTTAATTACTACCCATTCTGTATTAAAAGTATTTGACAAACATCCTCTCCTTTAAGCCTTATAACAAACCTGTGAGGTAGCTCTATAAGAATTACTATCTTCATTTGACATACAAGGGAGATAAGTCTCAGAAAGATTAAATACAGTTTTTATTTTCTCATAACTAGTCTGTAAAAGAAGGAATCTTTGTACATAAGTCTCAGATTCAAATAATATATTCTTCATATTTTTAATATACAACATGATTCAAAAAATTGGCATGACAATTGAAAAAATATGGGAAGATAGTGACACTTTGGATATTACTTGATCCTGAATCCTAATTTGGTTTTCACTGATTAAGAATTCCTTATGCTATTAACAAGTCTTCTCTGAATGACTTGCAAATATTTGGTCAGGGTTATGTGTGTATTTAATGATCCTAGAAGTGAGGAAAACTGATATGGGTGCATTACTTTGATAGTATTTTTGATAAATTATTACAGATATGGTTAAGGGTACAGGTAAAGAGGAGTTTTTCAAAGGAGAAATAGATATAGGGAACAATATATGCAAACTATAAAAATATTCTAAAATGCATTTTACTGGGTCTCATGAACAAAAATCTCCTTTCTTGTCTTCATTATGTAATAAACAAGTAGGTCAACAGGGGCCTTAAGCTGGTAACCAGGCTAACAGGAAATGGTGCTCCTTGTAAGGATGGAGTGAGCAACCTCAGTTGAGCTTGTAACTTGATTATGAATATATAAGGATCCAACCTTGGGAACTGAGTGCCCAGTGAAACCTCGTTGCTGCCACCAGGCCCCTTTCAGATGTCAGACATCTGTCCCCTCCCTGCTGGGGAAATAGGCTCCTATTAGCTAATGGCAGGCTGGCAGGAAGTGGATGTAGAAATTCCTGCCCCTCAGCAATGGAGTATGTTCCAGCCCAAGCTGCTCAGAATCCCTGCCTGTTGCCTGTCCTCCTTAGCCTTTGATGGTAGGGAAATAACCACAGGCTTCACTGGTTAAGGCTATGGGGTTTATTGATAACTGGGGAAGGAACAAGGCAATGGTAAGAGGGCTTGGAAATACTAAGATCTGTTGTTGAGGATTATCTGGCTAAAGCTGGTAGAGGTCCTTGGAAGGTCTAGGCTGACCGAGGGTAGGCAGCCATCTGCCAGAGTTAAGCTGTCTCTGGTTAGAAAATAGAGTTGATCTATTGGCTAACCTTATTGGTAATGATAAATAATAATATTGTGTTGCTCTAGAAGACTGGGTCTTAAAACCTAAGCTACCCACGTTCTCACTCCCACCACCCTTTTTACTCCCACCACCAGGGCCCAGGGGGAAAGGGGTAAAAGAGTGGCCAGGGTAAAGTCAGGTCAGGAAAAGAACCCAGCCCTGGGTTTTCAGGGGTTTTTATACTCTCAGCTCAACTGGCAGTTGGTATCTGCCCAGTGGCTCATGTCCACTTCAACATTCCATCCAGGGCAACTGACGGGTTTGCCTTAAGCCAACATGGCGATGTTAAAATCCTATATTACAATTATCTCAGGATGATTCACAACTACCTAAGCATTAGTCTTATGATCTTTAGTCTAAGTTGATTCACTTTAGATTAGTTTTGTATCTCAGTTTACTCTCTATTTTCTCTAAACCACCTTTGAGCTTATCAATGTCTATTGTAAGATTAAAAATTAATACACAATACTCCAAGTATATTTTATAAAATGTATTAATAATAACTTGAAGTAAAAGAAAATAAAAAGCTAGAAGAAAAAGGGATAAAACCCAGTTGCAGTCGCGAAAGAAGAAAGAGGGTGCCCTTACAGCAAACTTATAAACATTAGGTAAGGACACTATGTGGACGAAAGGAAAAGGATTCTGGGAGATGAAGTCCAAGGGTTCAAGATTTTATAATTACACAATGTGATCATAGAATGACTGAAAATTTTCACAATCTAAAGGAGTATCAAATATTATTATTCCACTTTCCTAAATATATTTCCCTAGGACTAGGATGTGTCCCTCACTTTTCCCATACTGATCAGTTTCCAAAATATCTTTTAGTAATGCTACACATCCAATGTTAGTGATTCTTATTTTTTTAATAATTAGGAATAGAAAAGATACTAAATGGGGAAGAACAAAAAATCATGAAGAGAAGCAATTACTTTATATATATATAGGCCTTTCTAACTTTAGGTTTGTCTATTGAGATGCCTGTTATATTGAGGAAGGATGTAAAGAAAAATTGTTCATTTAACGGGACAATATCTTTCCCCAATTTGGAGACATTAATCAATTAATCATAAACATTTATTATTAAGTGTTTTCTATGTGCCAGGCATTGCTCTAAACATCAAAGATACAAAAAGAAGCAAAAGGTAACCTCTGCCTCAAGAAGCTTATAATGTGATGGGGGAGACAACATGTAAACAAATAGATTTTTTAAAAAAAACTACTTACAGGATAATAAAGAAATAATCGAGGGAAGACACTGGAACTGAGGTGTTAAGAAAGGTTTCCTGTAAAAAGTGATATTTTCCTTGGGATTTAAAGAAAGCTAAGGAGATCAGAAGTCATAGTAGAGAAAGAAGAGTGTTCCAGGCAAAGGGAACAGCCAGACACCGGAGAAGAATAATATCTTTAAGGGGTATATGAGTTATATCACAAGTAAATTGTCCTTTTTTACTTTAGTAGTTACAATTAAGCATCTTAGTCATTGTCTATTTGAAGGAAAGAATTGAGAAGCCAAAATACCTGAGTGAAATAAAGATGGAGTTTACCATGAGTGCTTGAACTCTACTTTTCCTTTTTCCATATCATTGTCCCAGATTTCTCTATGAAAGTATTTCTCAGCATTCCCTATTCTAAACTCACTAGATAATGGATCCTGGCATGTGTAATGATGGCAGTGCTATAATACATTACTCCATAGAGCCAGCAGTTTTGCAGACCTTTGTGAAATTCAACCAAAGTATTTTTGAAATCTTGAACTATACAGCATATACACCAATATCAAGCTCTTTGCAAAAAGTTAAGAGAGTTACCAAATTATTTTCTCTCTCTCTCTCTCTCTCTCTCTCTCTCTCTCTCTCTCTCTCTCTCTCTTTCTCTCTCTCCCTCTCTCTCTCTCTCTCATTAACTTCTGATTAAAAAAAAAAAAACAGATGCACCCTGGAAAACAGTGAAAGCAAGACCAAGAATAAAAAAAGAAAGAGTAAGAACTGTTCCAACCATTTTGGAGAGCAATCTGGAATTATGTTCAAAAACTTCAAAAACTGTCTATACCTTTTGACCTAGCCATACCATTATTAAATTTATCTCCTAAGGTGATTAAGGAAAATTGAGAAGAATCGATATGTCCTAAAATATTTATTGCTGGAAATTAAAGGGATTCCCTTCAACTGGTGAATGAGTAAACAAGTTGTTGTGATCTAATACTACTGCATTGTAAGAAATTACCAACAGGTTAATTTTGGGAAAACGTGGAAGGACTACATGAAATTCTGTAGTATGAAACAAGCTGAACCAAGAAAATATTATATACTGGACAGAAATATTGTTTGCAGAATGACTTGCATCTGTCCCCCTCTAGAGAAAGAACTGATAAATAGAAATAAGTAAGGCATAGTTTTATGTATATATATATATATATATAT
>NC_058131.1:67585171-67625842 GCF_016433145.1 Gracilinanus agilis
GTGATGATCCTAACCCCTTTTCAGTATCTTAAAATTCCTAGAACTATATCAAATAAACTGGAATAATATCTATAAGAGAAGAAAGGAGTGGAATTCCCACATGAGAATCCACATAGGAAAAATATAGTATTAAGTAAATGTTTTAAAAAGAGAGAGAAAGAGAGAAGAAAGGAAAGAGAAAGGTGAGGAAGTGGGGGGAGATAAAGAGAAAGGCAAAAAAGAGGAAGACACAGAGACAGAAAAACACAGAAAAACAGCTCATAATACAATGAAGAAATTTTTAAAAAGTGTATATATATATATTGGGAATCCAGGGGTAAAAGTCCAAAGAAGAGAATAATCTTTCAATCAATATAATTAGAATAGAATTCCTCAAAGAAAGAAATGGATTGGCCACCATCTTCCTTAGCAGTCTTTAGAAGGCTTAATGATAGAATTTATGACATATAT
This sequence comes from Gracilinanus agilis, assembly GCF_016433145.1. Classification (NCBI taxonomy): domain Eukaryota; kingdom Metazoa; phylum Chordata; class Mammalia; order Didelphimorphia; family Didelphidae; genus Gracilinanus; species Gracilinanus agilis. The sequence goes on from NC_058131.1 coordinate 67,585,622, forward strand.
AAGAAGTGTAATTAGTGTAATTCTTAATGGAAATAGTAAAGTAAGTGTAATTCTTAATGGAAATAGTAAAAAAGGAAATAAATGGTGTCGAAGAAAACTTAGATAATTTAACAAGACAATGGATACCAATATTTCTTATGGTGATGGACTAGATGCATAAAATGAAGCTTGTGCCTTCCAATATGGCCAATATGGATTATTTTTTTCCCTCAAGACTATTTCTTTCTTACAAAAGAGGGCTTTTGTTTTATTTTTTCTAAGCAGGAGGGGGTTATAAATATAGCAAAATGGTTAAAAAAATTTAGGTAAAGAAATAATCAATAAATCATTAACAAAGTACATTAAAAAGGGCAAAAGGAGATTCATAAAGGAATACAGCCAAGAAAAATAACTTTAGAATTATCAAGATAGATTTGAAAATTAAAAAAAAAAGGTGTGTAATAGAGTTGTGGTTTCATTTTTAGCTCTTTATATAGGAAAATGTTAATATTTGTTGAAATTTTATGAAGATTGTAATGATTTAAAGAATACTTTTTTTAAGAGAACAAGACAAGAAGATATTTAGAATGTTGGAAGGAACCTCTGTAAAAATTTTATAGGATATCATAAATAAGAATAATACAAAATTAGAAGACATGGGTACTCTGTCATTTGGGTAAAAAAATGTCTGTATTGACAGGATCATTGAATTATTTCAATTATTTTTAAATTATCACTTTCATAATGATTTATGATTTATAAAATTCTTTTCGTGCATTCTTTTTATAATAGACCTTGGAAAAAATATGTATATAAATATATACTACTATATATAAAATTACATTATATTAATATATAATTAAATTCTAATTATATGCAATATAAATATAATTATATATTTGTGTATATAATATAAATTAAGTCATTAAATTAATTTATTAAATATATAATTTAATTATATGTAATCACATCTACATCATTATATAAATAAATATTCAAATATTTATATATAAATGTACATGTGTGTATATATATGCATATATATATATGTGTGTATATATATTAAACTTTTACCTTCCATCTTAGAATCAAAACTGTGTATTGGTTCCAGGGCAGAAGAGCAATAAGAGATAGTTAATGGGATTTAAGTAACTTTCTACAGTCACACAGATATGAACTGTCTGAGGCCCAATTTGAACCAAGGACCTCCTGTCTTTGCACCTGGCTCTCTATCCACTAATCCACTTAGCTGCCCCTGTAGTACATATATAATTAACACCATTTATTAACCATAATTAACTTCATTCCTTCTTTAATCACTGTTTGAATCAGACCCCCTAAAGATGATCAAGACCTGCTCCATGATTCACAAATCCTTGCCTGAACTCATGCTCAGACCCCCAGGCTGCACTGCTCATTTCCCAGCAGCTCAGTCTGCACAGAGTCCTTGCTGCCCTCTCAGTCACCACTCCGGCTCTCCAGCTCTTCTTTAAGTTTTCTCTTCCTCCCTTAGAATTTAAGTTCCTGGAGAACAGGAGCCCTCATGTTTCAGTATCCCCAGCCCTTAGCGCAGTGCCTTCCTTTCTTTGCTCTCATCTCCTTTCAGCTTCCCTTTATATGTGTTTTTTCCTCAACTAGAATAAAAACCTATGAAGCTCTCAGACTGACTATCTTTTTTTTTTTTAATCTTTAATTTTCATCTTAGAATCAATACTGTGCATTGGTTCCAAGGCAGAAGAATGATAAGGGCTAGGCAATGGGGGTTAAGTGACTTGTCCAGGGTCATAAAGCTAGAAAGTGTCTATGGTTGGATTTGAACCCAGGAGTTCCCATCTTCAAACTGGCTTTCTATACAGCAGGCAACCTACCTACCTTTGTTTTTTTTTTTTTGTTTTACTTATTATTTTTTTTATCCCAAGAACTTCAGACATGGGCAGTGATTCCATGTAGGCCACATAGATCATAAATGACTGAGCTGGGGAGTACCAAACCTACTGCATGTCTCCTGGCCCAGAGATCACGCTTTCTTTCCCAAGATCATCATCTCCCTCAAAGTGCCTCCCCACCATCCCTCCATCTCTCCCCCTTTCCCCTTTCACTCATCAACTCCTCAGTTTCCCAAAGGATCTACTTGCTTCCCAGCAGCAGCGCTGTCCATGAAACACATCAAAACATCTTAAGAAAATCTTGAATCAGGCCCATCTTGAGGCTAAAGCCAAGCTTTTTGGAGGGAGTGAGTTTGATTCCCCAGAAAGCCCATCTGGGTTCCTAAATCCACCAGAGCATATTTAGTCATTCTGAAGGTTGTGTTTCCTTGTCAACACCAGGGCCATCTTCTCACCTTCAAACTCCATGATGCAGAAGAGCAGGTGACAGACAAAAACATTGTCCAATGCTTTCTGCCAAGCTCTCCCTTCAAGGGCAGCATTGATTTCTGGCCCTTCAGAGCTGGAGAGAAAAGGTTGGTTTGCATAATAATTGGCGTGCCTAAGCACTGCATAGCTGTGATTTAACTGACCTCTTAGAGGCTTCACTTCTCCATTGGGTCAATATATTTCCCCTTAATCAAGGAATGGACCCAGTACAGTATCTCACAAAACAGTTGCTCATTAAATAGATAGCATGAGATGATGGAAAAGAACCTTGGACTTGAAGTCAGAAAACCTAGGTTTTGACATACAATTTTGGGAAACCTCATTTAACCTTTCTAGACATTATTTTTTCTTATTTTTAATAACAATAGATAGAGCTAAAATCACACTTAACAGATCATAAAATGCTTTTCATGCATTCCCCCATTTGATTATCATAATAATTCTGTGACAAAGGCTAATTATTAGGCCCATTTTAAAGATGAAGGAATTAAGGCTTAGATATATTAAGCCTTTTGACTCATGACCACACAACTAGAAAAGAGCTGAGACAGAATTCTGACTTGGGTCTTCCCACACGCCAAACCACATTATATCATCTAGTTTCTCCATCTATATCAGTGATTCTCAAAGTGGGTGCCACCGCCCCCTGGTGGGTACTGCAGTAATCCAGAGGAACGGTGATAGCCACAGGTGCATTTATCTATCCTATTAATTGCTATTAAAATTAAAAAAAAATTAATTTCCAGGGGGCTAAGTAATATTTTTTTCTGGAAAGGGGCGGTAGGCCAAAAAAGTTTGGGAACCACTGATCTATATTAAGAAGGGATTCAATTACATAATATCTAATATGATATTGGGACACAATACTCTGGACTAGGAGTCAGGAGACAGAGTTTAGATTCCCAAATCTAACATAAATCAATTTTATGACCTTGTACAAATGATATAAGATCCCTGAGATTCAATTTACTTATCTGTAAAATGAGGAATTTTGAGTAGATATTAACTAAGAATTCTTGCAATCCTAACAAATTATGAGTTAAAGTCACCTTTCTGGGTCTGACATTCTAGTTATGCAATTTTTTTGAAAAGTAATGTAATTTCCAAAGATTCAATAGAAACTATGCCTTCAATGCCCACTTAGTGCCAGAGCAGCAGTCATAGTGGCCTAGAGAGTTGATTTTGAAGCAAGGAAGGTCTAGGTTCAGGCCAGATTTAATATATATATTGGCTGTGTTACCCTGAGAAAATCACTTGATCTCACAGCATAAAAGCCAATAGTACTAAATTCAAATGGAAGTAAGAGCCACTAAACAATATATGAGTATCTTTGTGGAACAAGTATTAAATTAAAGTATGTGTATATATATATACATACATATATATACATATATATATATGTATATATATAATTTGTGTTTTGTCATATTTTTATTTATTTTGTTAAATGTTTCCTAATTACATTTTAATTTGCCTTTTGAGTGGCCCTTAGGAGTATTACATTGACTATAGGCTTCATGTTTGATACCTTCTTTTTAGATTAATCACCAAGACTGTTATCTCTAAAACTTCTCTGCTGATGAGATACCAATTTACACTGAGAAAAGGAGGTTCCTTAACTTGGACCAAGTTCACTGTTATATTAAGATCACCAGATATTCAATCCATTTTACTGTCCTTACTATGTGGCAGAATATGTCAATATTCTCTGAACTCACTCTCTCAGAATGAGGTTGTGACATGTATGCCTCAGGTATTTTTTTTGGGGGAGATACTCTGAGGACTTTGGGGATACCCTTCTTTAAAGCTATCTGCTAAAGCATTTATTGTTCCTATGTCTCACATTGCTATGTGCCAGAGGCTGGCATCCAAATTATATTTAACCATTTAACAAAAATTGTCTTTTAAAAATAAATATTTACTTTGAAAATAACATATAACAAGAACAAACATAGAAATATTTAACCTTGATATCTCTATGCCATCTCATCACTGAGAAGAGGAGATTTAGACTTGCAATAATTTCTACAAAACCATTAGTCCTGCCAACTTAATGTACAGGAGAAACATAACTATTGAATGAATCTTTGCCTGAATTATCCCTAGACTGGATCTAGAATGTCACTCTTCGAGTCCACTCTTTATTTCTCTAGGAATCAATATGAGCATTCATGGGGGGGGAAAGGGCATTAGTCTCTTGGGAGTCTTAGAAGGTACCTCTCCTAACCTTTCAAAATTCACAGAGTTGGAACCTGCAAAATAATTTCCTTCACTTTCCTTGATCACCTTAGGAAATAAACTCATGATGAAGTTACTGGGTCAAAAAGCATACACAATTTTATGACTCTTTGGATATAAAGCTAAGGATTCTAGAAGGCAAAGTTGAGAAGAGATTCCATTGTAAGCATGGGAATGGTTAATGCAAAAGCAGGGAGATGAGAAATGGAATAAGATGTATGAAATGGAAAGGTTTAAAAGTCAAACAGAGGAAGTCACACCATTTTACTGAGAAACTGACTATCATGGTCAAAAGTGTTCTTTTGGAAAATCACTATGAAACCTCTTTTTTGGATGGATTGAAATTAGGAGACTCGATTCACAAAGACAAATTAAGAGACCCCTAAAATAGTTTTAACAAGAACTGAAAATAGGTCTTGATTGATGACACAGGAAGAAACCAGTGGAAATGCGTGTCAGCTACAGGGGAGGGGGCTGGAGGGAGAGAATCAGAACATGAATCATGTAACCATGGACAAATTTTTTTTCTAAAAATAAATTAAAAAAAATAAAAGAAAGAAAGAAAGAAAGAAAGAAAAAGGAAGGAAGAAAAAAGAGATGATGAGGACCAAAGTAAGCTGGTGGCTATGTTAGTACAAAGAAAATGTTGATTGTGAAATATTTTGTGAAGGTAGAAATGGCAGAATTTTTTTGTTGCATTAAAATTTCCAACTAATTCTCTCTCTCTGGCTCTCTCTCAATTCCTACACTCTCCAGACTAGAGCAAGCATCATTTCACCAAAAAAGATAATGCATATGTAAAAAACATGGCTTGTTTGTTTTTGTTTATCAGTTCTTTCTCTGGAGGTGGACATACACAAGTCACTCTTCAAACAATAATTCTGTTGCTGTATGTAATGTTTTAGTTCTACTCATTTTGCTCTTCGTGATTTCTTATAGGTCTTTCCAATTGATTCAATTTGTACAGTTGAGGAAATTGATGAGGTAAAAATTAGTTAAGAGTATAGGTGATTGGAATAATTGTGGTGTCATCAGTCAGTCAATTAATAACCATTTATCAAGTATCTAATATGTTTCAGGGTCTCTGTTCAGAGTTAAGGATAGAAAAAAGGCCTGCTCTTGAGGAACCCGCAGTCTAAAGTGAGAGAGTACATGAAAACAGTTCTGTAAAAACAAAATATATACAGAAGAAGTTCGGAATAATCAAGAGATTAAAATTAATAGCATTAATTGGGATCAGGAAAGGAAAGTAGAATGTGGGAATTTAGCTAGTACATAAAGAGAGCCAGGGAGCCCAGGAGGCAGAATTGGGAGAGAGTGAGAATCCCATGTGTAGGAAAAGTCAAAAGAGAAAGAAATATTGTGAAAGAAAAAATAAATCATGCACATAGTAGGTAGTTAATGATTATTTTCTGAAAGAGAAAAATGAGGAAATTAGAACAGTCCAGGTGAGAGTTAATGAGGGAGATCTTTAGGATTGTGGAAGTTGGCTAGCTGGTTAATCCCAATTTCACTAATTTGTAATTTAAGGATTTATTTATCAATTGAAAAACTGCTTGGTAGTCACTGTAGAGAACTGGTAAGCAGTTGCTTGGAGATCTCTTTATTAGTGAATTATTGACCCAGGAGACAGTGCTTTTATCATCCCACTCAGGTCAATGCAAGTGTTCAACATGCTTACTCAATGTATTTCCCCATCTTTATGAACACATTACTCTCATTAATTTTAATGAACATTAAGCTTGCCCACAAAGGGAAGAATACATTACTTGCCCTGCAGCGTGAAATATCATTAGGGACACTTGATTGAATGCATTGGTATACAGGCACTTATTTGGCCATTTACAAACTTAATATAATTATAAACTCCTAATTTCAATTCTTTTTACCACCGTTTGTGGTGATTCCCTTTTTTGACCTGTTCCAACCCTTTACATCATCTGAACACTAAAAACAACACAGTTTTTTTTTTCTTTTCTTGTTATACAGATAAACCCAGGGTTGGGGGAAGGAAATATTCCAGTTTTAGCAGATCCAGCAAATCTGAGAGACAAATTGATATTGATGGTGGGGAGGAAAAGAAGATAGACAGATGCACGGAAAATTCAGGGTTTCCATTTTTCTATTTTGTAATCCCACCCCCTTCTCACATTCAGAAGCAGAAAAAAAAAATGTGTTTGTTCCTTATCATTGGTTGGCTTTTGTATTGCAAAAGTATAATGGAAAGAGACCTGGGTGTGAGTTGTCTCTCTAATAATTACATTATGACTGGAGAGGCCACTTAATTTTCCCCAATATCACTGTCCTAATCTGTAAAATAAAGGTAATAATAATTTCCTCCTAGGACCAGCATGAATCAAATGAGAGTTATATGGAGAGTTTTGTAAAATCTATTATGCAATATGGATGCTGGTTGTTGAGAAGAAAGGGGCCAGTTGCTGTTTAGTCGTGTCATTCAAGTCCAACATTTTGTGACCCCATTGGGAGTTTTCTTGGCAAAAATAATGAAGTGGCTTACCATTTCCTTCTCTGACTCATTTGATGAGGAAACCGAGGCAAACATGGTTAAGTGATGAGCCCAGGGTCACATAGCTAGTAAATGTCTGAGGTCAACTTTGAACTCAGATCCTCCAGGCGCCAGGGTCATCACTCTATCCACAGCACCTCCCAGCTGCTCAATAGAGAGCTAGCACTGGCTTCAAAAAGGACTTTGTTTAACCTTCTTCCTCTGACAGATACTAATTGTATAAATTTGAACAACTCTCTTGCTCTTTCAGTGTAATGATTAAGCCTTAGACTTCAAAATACAGCTAAGAAACTTCTGTGTTGATGGGGAATTTCCTACATAGATTAAATCACAAATTCAAATATATGTACATGGACTCTTATGAAAATACATATCCTAATGCTTTTACATGTTTGTGTCTATTATATTATTTTTTTGCTCATCCATTGGAAGGATGCATAGAGCAAAGTAGTATTTTGCCTTGTACAAACCACTGGGAAAGGCGTTAAGGGAGAACCTACCCCAATGCAACCTGAGCCATCTATCCTCTCCAAACATGGCAATTGACCATCTTGTCTCAGCTTGAATAACTCCAATAATGAGGTCACTCTATCCTAGATATTATTTCATTATTAGAAAAGTATGATTTTTAGGAATTTCTTTATATTGAGCAGAAATTTTCTTCCCAGGACCACAGTAGAACTAAGGTGCATCCTTTTGGATTTAGCAAACAAATATAAAACTTTTACCTGATAATGTTTCAGATACTTGAAGAAAATGGTCATGAACATATTGAACTTTGATCCATGTTAAAATGTCCTCAATATCTTCTGCTGTTTTGCCTCTAGATGTAAGAACTGGAAATTAAGTGTAGCATTTGCAAAGATAAACAGAACTGAAGTGAGGGAAAAAATTTCCTGAAAATTAGATTCATCCTACTATCCATTGTAATGTAGGATTACTGCAAGAATCTCTTGCATTTGTAAAACTACCTGAAGCAATCCTGACAGTTAAGGAAATGGAATGTTGACCCAGCCTGGCCCTGGTCTGAGGGCCAAAAACCATTAGAGCTAGGACTATAAATATTCCTGGAGAACCAAATGTGGTATGGATTTCCTTGACCTGACCCAGACATCCTGCTATTCCCCTGCATCTCCCCTTGGGCCCTGGGGGGAGGGATTTTGGTGGAAGGAGAGTGGGAATTAGTTTAGGTAGGCAGGCAGGGACACCCCTAACCCAAGCCATCACCCTTATCTGTTAATCTGTTAGACCTTTCTACATCAGGGCAGTAAAATTTATCTGTGGCCAAGGGGCTGTTTCCCTCAGCCTGACCTCTGCCTTCTGAGACCCTCTCCCAGAACTGGCTTCACCCCTAGCAACAGTTTCCCAGACCTTAACCCTCTTCTCTCAGCTTACCCTTGCCTTAATAAACCCCTTGGCCTTTATTCAAAGAGCTTTTATTGATTCATTTTATACCATCAACTAGGGCCAAGGTTGAAAAGGGAAAGATAGCTTTCTGTTTTTTCCTGAAGGGCTGAACCAGGCATCCATCTTGCTCAGGATGTGAACCAAGTTTCACTTCCTGTTGGCTTTCAGTTTCCATCAGGAGGAGAGGGACATCTCACTCTTTACTTCAAGGAGCTTAGAGACAACAGGAAGACTGGCTTGAAACATTTCAGCTCAGGCCCACACAACTCTGGCTGATCCAAATCATCCACTACTGAAGCTATAGTCTCCCTGCCTAAAGGACTAAGCTGGTACCTCCTCGGCCCTCTAGTATAAGCCTCTAATTAGTCCTATCATTTACTTATTACACCATAAAAGCCATTTTGATTTGAGGTTATTCTTTAATTGGGGATCGATAATTATTCAATTACCAACTGCCGACCAAACCTTTTAATATTCAACCAACTGAAGCCCCTTTTTACCCCTTACACTGCAACAGTGGATTCTCCTTTACTGGAAGATTTCAAGCAAAGGATGAATCACCATAAGTTAGTGGTCTTGTTTTGTTTTGTTTTTTTGGCTATAGGTTAGACTAGATTGCTACCATTTTGTTCCTTTCAACTTTCAAATTCAGTGACAAAATTGGGCTAGAACTCTAGTAAAGTCATTCCCACTTCTAAGATTCTGTATTCCTGTGAAGTATGTGATGAATAATCATGTGGAAGAGGAACTTGCCTAGGTTTTTTTTTTTTGTTTGTTTGTTTTTTATTCCTAGAAGGCAGAGATAGGATTAGTGGATAGAATTTTCAGAGAGATAAATTTAGACTTAGTTTAAGAAAGAAAAACAAAACAAAACAAAGCTTTGTATAATTAGGTCTATTCAAAAGTGAAATGAGCAGGGGCAGCTAAATAGCTCAGTGGGTATGGTACCAAGCCTAGAGATGGAGGGTTCTGGGTTCAAATCTAGCCTCAGATACATCCTAGATTTATGATCCTGGTAAAGTCACTTAACCCCCTCTTCTAGCCCTTACCTTTCTTCTACTTTGGAACTAATATGTGGTATTGATTCTAAGATGGAAGGTAAGGTTTAAAAAAAATTGTGGAATGAGCATCCTCAGCAAGTATTGTATTTCTTGCCTAATGGAATTTGAAGTAGTCCATTGATGGAATTATAAAGGGTTTTGCAAAGAGTATTAATATATGCTTATGTTGCTGAACTGAAGAAATTTTTTATTTGGTGTGTTTAACTCATAAGACAACATGACTTAGTCTATAAAGATTTGGCCTTAGAGCCAAGAAGATCAAGAAAAGCTTGCCTCTGATACATAACTGTTGCCAACACTTATATAGTGATTTCAAGTGCCTAATGTGTGTCAACAAATATTATCTCCTTTGATCCTCGATTCCATTCTATGAAGTAAAAGCTTTTATTATGCTCATTTTATAGCTCAGGAAACTGAGGCAGAGTTTAAATGATTTTCCCAGTCACAGAGTTAATAAGCCACTCTAAAAACCTAAAACATTATTATAACTGGATCTTGCCACATGCCAATTCTACAAGAAAGAGAAACTGAAAAATGACTTTTATAGGGGAAGAGTGAAATCTTCATTATAAGGGTTTGATTAATTTCCTACCTTTGAGGTCATAGGCAGGGAGTTATTAATTCACGAGATTATATGTGAATGAAGTTTCTAGAAATAAATTCATCAGTATAAATTTATTAAGTGACTACTTATATGCCAGGAACTGTGCTAAGTGCTGGGTGTATACAAAAAGAAGCAAATGACCTTCCCTCCCTTCAAGGAACTTTAAATCTAATGGAGAAGACAACACGCTAGCAAATGCAAACAAAGCAAGCTATGTAGAGAAGAAATAGGAAATAATTAACAGAGAGGAAACATTAATATAGCATAAAAGTTTCCCAGTATTTTCCCCCAGAAATGAGTGGGTGTGGCTAAGGCAATGACCACTACAAAAAAATTGGTCTGGGCATAAATGAGATTTAATGTTCCTGAAAATCCCATCAAATTTTAAATTGGAGCAGACCTGTTGATAAGCTTATTGTTCTTAGCTAGGTTGGTCTCAAACAAGAGCCATAGTCTGTTACTTAATCTATACTCAAAACCTTTTCTGCTTAGTAAGATCCAAGAGAATTTACCCTCTATTGGAATAGCATTGGTAATACAGGATTTTCTCCATGAATGATGGAATGAATTAGTAAATCCCCAAAGCATTCAAAAAATACTTAATTTGTGCCAGAATGGGACATCTGATTTTAGAAGAGGAATTTTGTCTATATGCCCAATTCATAATACAAGTTATGCCCACTATAATATTCTTCACTCCTTTCCTCTTTGGTGATCTCCAGTTGAAAGGAAATCCAGTTCTTCCTTCAGTAGACAATTCCACTTTTTAATATTTTTAAAAATCAGAAAGCTTTTTACTGCCACCAAGCTTTAAAATACCTCTTTGAAACTTCGTACCACTATTCCTGGATCTGACAAAACAATTCTAATCCTTCATTCAAAACACAGCTATTCAAATATTTGAAGAGAGATTTCATGCCCCTCACCCCTCTCACTCCTCTCTTCTCCAGGCTAAACAGCTCCCTCCCCTCACTTTCTTCTATTGATTTTCACATGATCTCAGGGATATTGATCATCTAGATTGTCCTCTCTGGATTTTTATCCAGGTTATAAGTATCTTTCCTAACTGCGACGCCCAGAAATCAACAAATTATCCAGATGTAGTCTGTGAAGGGAAAATTGCAGAAGGAACATTATTTCCTTATTCCTGTAACCTACATTTTCTTAATGCAACCCAGAGTTACGTATTTGCTTTGGTTTATTTTAGTTTTGGTTTTGGTTTGGTTTATTTTTGGTTTCCTTTCTGAAAAACAGACCATATAGCTGACTCATATTGAATTTGCAATCCAATAAAACTCTGAGATATTTTAAAAAATACTAAGAACTGCTCTCTATTTATACCTCTACCTACCTGTGTTTGTGAAGTTAATTTTTAACCTAATCGGATGTTTATATTTATCTTTATTATATTTTATCTTATTAGTTCCAGCCCCATTATGTAGTCTGTCAAGATCTTTTTGAATGCTGATTATGTCATTTACTGTGTGTTATAACTTCTAGATTTATATCATAAGCAAGTTATATAATCATGCCATTCATTCCTTTATTATAGTGAATATTCAAAATGTCTTTGCAGAGGGAAGCAGAGATGCCTGGGACACTCCATTAGAGACCTACTGACAAAATGACATGGAATTAGCAATGACTCTTCTTTGAATCTGAATATTCAAGTTGTTTTAAAGTTAGCAATCATGTCCCCCGCTTATGTCATCTCCTCTCCAGATTAAATATCCCATCCACAGTTCACTCAACCATCCACATGTGGCATGGACTTGAGGCCCCACAAAAGCTTTGTCTTCTTGCTTTATATATTCCATGGCTTCCTAGGTATAGAAATCTAATGATCATTTCTCTTGTACCCACCAACCTGTTGGCCATGGTTGGGGAACTGGAATTACTCTTTGATACCCACTTAAAATATTTTCTCCAGAATACTGTCCCCATTATCATTACCTCTGCTCAAGAAGCTCTAGTATGTACCTATTACCAATAATATGAAATGTGAATTGTTCTGTATGAAATCTAAAGTTCTTCATGATCTCTCACCTTTTTACCTTTCCAAGTCTTAAATTTTAGTCCCCTCCCTGTCCTCTACTATCCATCACTGCTAAGCTATTTGTAGCTCCTTAGATCTTAGAGTATCTCCCTACATCCTGTTTTTACAGTGGTGATCCCAAATGCTCAGAATGCTCTACACTCATCAGCTCCATGTCTTAGTTCTCCTATTTTTAGTTTAATTCAAAATTCAGATCAAATTACAGTTTTTGAAGAGACCCCTTCAGATCTATTCTTCTCCCTCTCCTCCCTTCCAACTCTAGTTTCTTATTTTCTCTTTCAGATTACTTTTTGTTGATTTAAAAATCCCACGTTTTACCAGAAAGAAGATATAACTTTAGAAGGTATAAGATAAATAGAAGAAGATAAAAGTGAGGTGTATTGGAATATTCATGGAAGACTGGCACATCTGGTGTGAGGGTTTGCCTGGCTATTTTTGTGTCTGCTCATCTACCTTTGATATCTACTTTTCATTTAACTCTCACTTGTGGCTCCAAGAAGCTTCATTATACACAGCAACCACACCAAGGTGAGCCATCTAAGCAGATGGACTAAACTAGGTGAAAAGTAACCCATAGACCTAAAACCTCTTGATGAGTTAGAGAAATGCCTACCTCAAGAAGTCTTCCTCTTGCAGAATACATGGATGGAAACCATTTGTTTCAAAAACTCATGAAGCCATCTGAAGCAAGGCACTTTGGAGTGTTTAAAGCTTGGTCAGATATTGGAGAAACCAAGGTCTTATACTGTATCCTGGGCCACTGACCATCAACTTAACTTTCATCTTATTACAAGATTTCAATGACTTAAGAAGAGAGAGTGAAGCTAACAACTTTGCACAACTTTGACTCACTGTAATCCAATTCATTCACTCAACAAATCATTCTATGATGTTATTGGTCCTCAGGGAAAAAAATAGATGACCATCAAATGGTATCTACTGTTATTAGACTGTAACCTCCTTGTGTACAAGGACTATTTTGTCTTTTTTTAATATCTCTAGAACTTAGTATAATATCTCCCATATATTAAATACTTAATTGCTCATTGACTAATTGATATTTGAGAGGCATAAAGTATCATGAAAAATCTCTTGGAGACAGTAAGTCTGAAATTCAATTTCTGCATTTGTAAAATATTATCTTTATGGCCAAGGACAATTGACTTAACCTCTCCAAGCTTCAGGCAATGCTTACAGAAATTTGAAATGTTTAAGAAAGAAAAGACTAGAACATGGTAATGTGTGGAAAAGTAGCAATTTTTACCTTCCATTTTCTGGGTCATACTAAAGTGGAATTTTCCTGCCATTAAACACAAGCTTGTTGACTGGTCAGATGAAGCCAAGACACTGAAAAAAGTGTAGAAACACCCCAGGGCAAAATGTTAACAAACTTCAACTTGCAGTCAAGACCCACAAGGGACCCCCAAATATCACAATACATTCCAAGCATGTAAATATATTAACTTTGCCAATGGAATGCAGTATTTATTATATGAAATTTCTTCATATTCAAAATGAGAAGTCATGCAGAAAATATGATTGTAATATGACTGTGTCTAAAAATTAATCAAATGAAATGAAATAAACAATGAAAATTCCAAATTATGGGTTTCATGCTTAAAAATAACAGAAACAACAAAGGTGTAAATCTTATAGTGTGCCAAATAATTCATTGTTCTCACTGAAATATCTTTTCCCATTGATTTTTTATTTAAGTATTTTTCCATGATTAAATGATTCATGTTCTTTCCCTACCCTTCCCTCCAACCCCCAGAGCTGATAAGCAGTTCCATTGGGTTATACATGTATTATCACTCAATATTTATTTTTATATTATTCATTTTTTGTAATAATGTTTTCAAAACCAAAACCCCTCATCCAATACCCAAATAAACAAATAAAAAATCAAATGTTTTCCTTTTGCATTTCTTCTCCAATAGTTCTTTCTCTCAATGTGGATAGCTGGATAGCATTCTTTCTCAAAAGTCCCTCAGGGTTGTCCTAGATCATTGCATTGCTATCAGTAGCAGAGTTGATTACATTTGATCTTCCCACAATGTTTTGGTCTCTGTGTACAATATTCTCCTGTTTCTGTTCATTTCACTCTGAATCATTTTGTGGATGTCTTTCTAACTTGTATGGAAATTAAGTTGTTTATAATTCCTTATTGCACAGTAATATTCCATCACCTTCATATACCACAATTTGTTCAGCCATTCCCCAATTGAGGGACAACTCTTCATTTTCCAATTTTTTGCCACCACAAAAAGAGTGGTATGAATAATTTTGTACAGACATTTTTTGTTAATATCTCTTTGGGATACAAATCAAATAGATGTATTGCTGGATTAAAGGGTATGCATTCTTTTAAAGCCTTTTGCATCTAATTCCAAATTGCCTTCTAGAATGGTTGGATCATTTCACATCTCCACCAGCAGTGTATCAGTAGCCCAATTTTGTCATCCCCTCCAACATGTATTGTTTTCTTTACTTTCATATTGGCTAATCTGCTAAGTGTGAAGTATTACCTCAGAGTTGTTTTTATTTGCATTTCTTTAATTAGGAGGGATTTAGAACACTTTTTAATGGGATTATTGATAGTTTTGAGTTCTTCATCTGAAAACTACCTTTTCATATCCTTTGACCATTTGTCAAATGGGGAACGATTTCTTATATATTTGATTTAGTTCTTTATATATTTGGGAATTTAGACCTTTGTCAGAGAATTTTGTTATAAATTTTTTTGCCAGTTTGTTGCTTTTCTTCTAATTTCAGTTGCACTGTTTTTGTTTGTACAAAAGATTTTAATTTAATGTGATCAAAATTATTCATTTCACATTTTGTAATGTTCTCTATCTACTGCTTAGTCTTAAATGCCTTCCTTTCCCATAGATCTGACAGTTATACTATTCTATGTTCACCTAATTGACTTATTAATTCACTCTTTATATTTAAATCATTTACCCAATTAGAATTTGTCTTGATATAGGATGTAAGATATTGATCTAAACCTAAATTTTATACTGTTTTCCAATTTTCCTAGCAGTTTTTCTCAAATAGTGTTGTATTAGGGAAGTTGTAAGATGACAGAGGTCTGTAGGACCAAATCTCTCTGATCCTTTGGTCTATGGAGAGCACACACACACACACACACACACACACACACACACACTCATAAACAGGCTTGATTGAAGGGAGGGGCAGGATCTTGCTGAGTGCTCCTTCATTTCCCCCCCTCCCACTAAGCAGTTAGAAAGTCAGTTACAATATGAAGGTTCATCTGTTATCTTCTGGGCTCTGACAGTAGACTAGGAAAGACTAAACTCCTAAAGATGATAACTTTCTCTAATATATTTCCTGACATGATTGAATAGGAGAGAATAGGAGAAGCTTGATGTCTTTGAAGCTCACAGGCACAGTGGATAAGATATATACCAGGGCTACCAAGTAAGAGGAACTCAGCTTGAGGAAGTTGTAAGTATTTTCCTAAATATAACCAGTCACTGCTCCCAATTGATTAAAGGTTTAATGATACCTGGGGATGGGAAGGAAGGGTGATGAAATAAGTATTGACAAGGTCTGGGAAGCCCTCAAACTGATATGTCCAAGCAGCCCCTCCCCCAAAGGGTAAAGGTAACTTGAATAGTTAATCTGCTCTCTATCCCTATAAATATTCTTCCTCTTTGTCTAAATAACAAAACAGAGGTAAACTGTGATGTAGTTAAATGTCAAACCTAGGTAAAGCAGGTTGGCAGCTAGGAACTAAAATGGCTTTGCTCAGATTCAAGCCTCAAACCCCAAGAGCAACCCAGGACCCAACATCCAGCAAGCATAGTGACCTGCCTACTCCAATCCCCAGGCATCAACTGCCTTTAACTGCCCCCTCTCTCAGAGGTTTTTTTGGGGGGCCCTCTGGAATTCTGAGCTGAAATCTGAACCCCTCTCTGCAGGTTGAATCTCTGTCTGCAATATAAATCTCATAGTAATGAGTTCTTGTTCTAAAAACTGGGATCTTTGGGTTTTCAAACATTACCTTACTGAAGTAATTTATCCCTAGTCTAACCCACTGATCCCCTTCCTTCACATTTTTTCCATTATTTCCCTTGATATTCTTGATCTTTTGTTCTTCCAAATGAACTTTGTTATAGTTTTTTCTAATTCAGTAAAAAAAGTTTTTTGGTATTTTGATAGGTATGACACTAAATAAGTAAATTCATTTGGGTAGAATGGTCATTTTTATTATGTTAGCTCGTCCTACCCATGAGGAACCCATGTTTTTCCAATTGATTAGATCTAGCTGTAATTGTTTGGGAAGTATTTCATATTTGTTTTCATATAATTCCTGTGTTTATTTTGGTACATAGATTCCTATGTGTTTTATATTGTCTAGGGCAGTGATGGGCAAACTTTTTAAAGAGGGGGCCAAAGGAAAGAAAATGCTCACCTGTTAGTCTGTTTCTAAGGCAACTCTTTCAAAGTTTCATTGTGTTATATCTTACTCATTATATTCGTCAGATTAGGAATAATGTCCCAAGGTTTTATGAAACATTTCAGGGGGCTGAATCTGGCCCGTGGGCCATTGTTTGCCCATCACTGGTATAGGGTGATTTTGAATGGAATTTCTCTTTCTAACTCTTGTTGCTGAGATGTGTTGGAAATATATAGAAAAGCTGATGATTTATGTGCATCTGTTTTGTATCCTGCAACTTTATTAAAATTGTTGATTATTTCCAGTAGTTTTTCAGTTGATTCTCTAGGATTTTTTAAGTGGACCATCATAACATCTGCAAAGAGTGATAGCTTGGTCTCCTCATTGCCTATTTTAATACCTTCAATTTCTTTTTCTTCTCTAATTGTAATTGCTAGTGTTTCTAGTACAATGTTAAATAATAGAGGTGACAATGGGCATCCTTCTTTCACTCTTGATCTTATTGGGAAGGCTTCTAATTTGTTCCCATTGCATATGATATTTGTTAATGGTTTAAGATATATAATGTTTATTATTTTTAGGAAGGCCCTTCTATTTCTATAGTTTCTAGTGTTTTCAGTAGGAATGGGGGTTGTATTTTGTCAAGGGCTTTTTTGGCATCTATTGAGATAATCATGTGATTTTTGTTGGTTTGCTTGTTGATATGGTCAATTATGTGGATGGTTTTCTTAATATTGAACCATCCTTGTATTCCTGGTATAAATCCCACCTGATCATAATGAATAACCCTCATGATCACTTGCTGGTGTCTTTTTGCAAGTATTCTGTTTAAGATTTTTGCATTTATGTTTATTAAGGAGATTGGTCTGAAGTTTTCTTTCTGTTTTTGAACTACCTGGCTTTGTGATAAGTACCATATTTGTGTAAAATATAAAAGGAGTTTGGTAGAACTCTTTCTTTGCTTATTATAGTTTGCATAGTATTGGGATTAGTTGTTCTTTGAAGGTTTGATAGAATTCACTTGTGAAACCATCTGGTCCTAGGGATTTTTTCTTAGGGATTTCTTTGATGGCTTGTTCAGTTTCTTTTTCTGATATTGGATTATTTAATTATACTATTACTTCTACTATTAATGTAGGCAATTTTTAATATTCATCCATCTAACCTAGATTGCTATATTTCTTGCCATATACTTGTGCAGAATAGATTCTAATTATTGCCTTAATTTCCTCTTCATTAGAGGTGAGGTTTCCCTTTTCATCTTTCATACTGTTAATTTGGTTTTCTTCTTTCTTCTTTCCTTCTTTTTATTAGATTGACTTTGTCAATTTTATTTGTTTTTTCAAAGTACCAGTTTCTGGTCTTATTTATTAATTCAATAGTTCTTTTACTTTCAATTTTATTAATTTCTCCCATAATTTTTATGATCTCTAATTTAGTTTTCATCTGGGGATTTGTTCTCTTTCTAGTTTTTTGATTTGCATGCCCAGTTCATTGACCTCTGCCTTCCATAATCTGTTAATATATGCACTCAAAGATATAAATTTCCCGCAAGTACTGCTTTGGCTACATCCTATAGATTTTGGTAGGATGTCTCATGATTGTCATTCTCTTCAATGAAATTATTAATTGTTTATATGACTTGTTCTTTAGTTAACTGATTTTGGAGAGTAATATTATTCAATTTCCAAATGGTTTTTGATTTGCCTTTCCATATGTTCTTACTAATTATTATTTTATTGCATTATGATCTGAAAAGTTCACATTTATTATTTCTGCTCTTTTGCATTTGTTTGCCATATTTTTATGTTCTAATGCATGGTCAAACTTTGAGAATGAACCATGTGATGCTGAAAAGAAGGTATATCCCTTTTTTCCCTATTTATTTTTCTCCATATATCTATTAATTCTAATTTTTCAAGATTTCATTCACCTCTCTTACCTCTTTATTTATTTATTTATTTATTTGCTTATTTATTTATTTGTTTATTTATTTGTTTGTTTGTTTGTTTGTTTTGTTTGCTTGTTTATTTATTTGTTGTTTGATTTATCTATATCTGATATAGGAAGGTTTAGGTCTCCCACTGGTATTGTTTTACTATCTATTTCTTCTGCTAGCTCTACCAGTTTCTCCTTTAGAAATGTGGATGCTATACCGTTTGGTGCATATATGTTAAGAACTGATATTTCCTCATTGTCTATATTGCCTTTTATCAGCTTGTAATTACCTTCCCTATCTCTTTTGATTAGATCTATTTTTATTTTGGCTTTGACAAAAATCATCATTACAAATCCTGGCTTCTTTTTCTCAGCCCAATAGATTTTGCTATAGCCTTTTATTTTTACTCTATGTATGTCTGTGCAAATGATTGGAAATCTATCTTGTTGAATGCCCATACTTTCCCCTGGAAGTATATAGTCAGTTTTGATGGGTAGGTGATCCTTGGTTGTAGACCCAGTTCTCTTGATTTTCTGGATATCATATTCCAGGCCTTGCAATCTTGTAGAGTGGAGGCTGCCAGATCCTATGTAATCTTGATTGGTGTTCTTGATATCTGAATTGTCTCTTTCTGGCTTCTTGTAATATTTTCTCCTTAACTTTGTAAGAGGGGAAACTAGATATTTAAGGTGTGGTTGCCAGAAATCTATTAACTCAATTTCAAAATAAAATAGACACAAATCAGGATAACTTTTATGGTGGTTTATTTACAATCAGGAAGGTTGAAAGTAGGGAAATTGAAAGAGAGAGATACTCTAGCCTGGGCCAGAGGCCTGAACCAGGTAGGAATTTAGAGGTTCCAGCAGAGGGGTACAGATGTTAATTAAACTAGACTTCTAGCCACAAGGTGTCCTCTAAGAAGAGAAGCCTCCCTAAGGCTAGAGCCTTCAGAAAGCCAAGGGAAGAGAAAGAGAGTCAGCCTAACTTACCCACCTGACAATTCAAAGGGAAATGAGGTCTCACCAAAGATCCTTCAACACCAAGTTCAAAACGCCAACTGCCTCCACAGGAAATCACCATCATATTTAAAAGATAGCATCTTTTGTCACTTCCTGCATCTACCTCCAATTTCAAGTGGACAAATGGCAGCCTCAACACTGTTTTGGACTGCCCAAAGGGCAGTCCCTTGTTTTTAATTTGTTATTTACTATCATGTGTGGATAACAGACCTTCCCCTCCACACTTAATTCTAAGTTGGGTGGGATGACATTATTTCTGGTGGCTAGAGTCTAAACAAATAAATGAGGGTGTGCTGATTCCATTTACACAACTTGGAAGCTTTTGAATTTGGCTATTACATTCCTGAGTTGTCTTTTGAAGATTAATGTAGAGAGTGTTCTATGGGCTTTTTCTATGGGTCTATTTTGCCCTCCTGTTTAAGGACATCAGGGCAGTTTTCTTGGATAATTTCTTGTAGTGTGATATCTAGATTTCTATTTGTCTCTGATTTTTCCAGATCAACAATTCTCAGTTTGTCTCTTCTAGACCTGTTTCGTTGATCTGTCATCGTCTCATTGAGATATTTCATGTTTCCTTCTATTTGGTCATTTTTTGACTTTGCTTTATTAATTCTTACTGTCTTGTGAGATCATTGACGTCTACTTGCCCAATTCTAGACTTTAAAGAGTGGTTTTTGGCTATAATCTTTTGGTTTTCCTTTTCTGTCTGGTCTATCTGGCTCTTCATGGCTTCCAGCTGGTCATTTGTGGTCTTGAATTTGCTTATCATTTCATTTGATTTCTGAACCTCATGTTCCAATTGCAAAATTCTGCCTTTTAAACTGTTATTTTCTTTCTGAACTATTTCTCACTTTTCTTACCAAATCTTTTCCACCTTTCTCATGACCTTATATTGGAACTCTTCAAGAGCTTGTGAAAAATTTTCATTTTTTTGGGAGGGTTTGAATGTGTTTACTTGTTTTTCTTCCTCTGCTGTCTGTTCTGTGGTCTGGATTTTTTCTATGTAAAAATCATCTAGAGTTAGTGCTTTTTTCTTATTTCTCTTTTGTTGGTTGGTTTTTCTTGAGCATTGCTAGCCATTACTCTGCTGTTTCTTGCTTCCCTCAGAAGTCTGGGTGAAGAGGCCAGGCTCTCTGTGTATGGAGTTATGGAGCAGTTTTTGCCTGAGGTTACTTTTTGAGTCTGCACGTGGTTTCTGCTGTATGAGACCCTAGCTCCACTCCCCTCTCCTCGCCCAAGGTGTGCACTCTTCAGCCTCTTGGGGTTTCACATTTAGCTGCTCTCAGGGGTGCTCTTGATCTGCTGCCAAGAACTTAGAGGTTGTTCCCCACTGCTTTAATTCTAGGGCACTACCTATAAATCCTGCCCATAGGTGGGGTAGGGGAGGGTTTGATTAACTCATGTTTTGGTGGGAGCTAATTTACCCCCTTATAGCATGGAGATTCCCAAATCCCAGGTACCTTTGATGCTGTGCCCTACTGTGAAGTCCCTTTGCTCATCTGAACTTGGCCTTTTTGTTCTTTTTAGGTATTGTACAGGTCAGTGGTGGGGAGGGTAAACGTTCTGCAACTACTCTGCAGCCATCTTAACCAGAAGTCTAGAAAAGACATTTAAATGAAGAAATTAGACCTGAGACAGATCTTGAAAGTCATCTTCCTCAATTATCTTATTTTATATTTGAGGAAATTGAGATACTGAGAAGTGAAAGTATTTGCCTTAGCTCAATAAAATAATGGTAGGGTTAGAATAATTTTATCTTGAATCTGATAGCAAAGTTATTATTAATTTTGTGGGGGAGGTATAATATGATTCATGTTTGTAAATTGTTAAACTACAAATCAATCAATCAATCTATAAAGGAGTATTTGTCAAGTACTTAATATGTGAAACTACAAAGAGCAAAGGTACCAACTATCAAATTGCATTCCATTTAAATCAATTCAACAAACATTTTATAGCATTGACCAGGTGCTAGACACTGTGCTAGGTTCTAGAGACATAAATAAGACAAAACACAAAGCAACAGTACCTGCCTTCTAGAAGTTTACAATTTATTGGGAGAAAGCAATACACAAGATAAAGCTGGGAAGGGGTTTGTGGCAGGGTGTTGTTGAGCAAGATATTTCACAGCATGAAATTTCTTATCTTACTGGACCCTCCATTAATTGTCCCTATGACATTAGCACTTTGCATTTTGACATTTTCCAAATTTGGAGAACCATTGATTTAATACTTTTTCCCATGCCATGTTACATATTATAGTTAATTCTGTTAAACTGATTTAACCACTCTCCTAGAATATCAGGTTCAATAGAAAAAGGGCTAATAGAAGGCTGAAGAGGTCTCAAAGGTCATTGACATAAATCTGAGGCCAAAGATCATCATGAAGACCTTCAGGAGATGGGAAGCTATAATCTCCAGAGGTAGCCCATTTCATCTGAAACTACCTGTAAGAGTAACCTTTTTTATTCAAAATTTCTCTCAGAATTAATTCATTCATTTATTCACTCTGTGTGTATTATATCTAAATTACCTATCATTCCAAGAGCCTAGTGCAAAAATTATGACAAAAATATGCGTTTAACAAACTGCTAGCCATGCAACCCTGGATAAATCCATTAATTTCAGATCCTCAGTTTCTCCATGTGTGAAGTCTGTGATAATACTTGAAGTTCTTTCTTCATAAGGCTTTTGGAAAGATCAAAAGAGAACACAGATGGAAGATAATCTGTATCCATAAAGGGCTCTGTGGCATGATGATAACTGCTATTATTATTAGTATTATTAGCATCCACATGAGCATTGAACAAAAATTCTGATCTTATTTGACCCCACTATTTGTCCTCAGATCATTAGCTCTGCCCAACTTTACCATCCTCCAAGGATAGATTGTTTAGTGGAAATAGCATAATACAAATTTGAACCCTAAACCAGGCTTGAAAAAACTCTTTTTCTGAGAGTTATTATTCAAAAAGAGATTTGAGCCTTTACTCAGAACAAATGACTTCATTTAGCATCAGTGGTTTAGAGCTGGGTGAAAACATTTTATTTGATATTATATGGCTTGCCAAAAGTAATATAGGTAGAGGCAGGATTTGAATGGAGGGCCTCTGACTTGAAAGCTTTTTCTATTATTTCTATTATACCATGCCTATGACAAAGAAAACAATAGGCCACACAGAACACAATCTTCCAGCCTTAAAAAGAAATTGATTTAGATTTGGAGGAGCTGGGTTCAAATCACAACTCTGCTACTTATTAGTTTTATAATCTTTGGCAATTCAATTAACCTCTCCAGATTTCATTTCCCTTGTCTGTGAAAATGTAGAGGCAAGACTAAGTGATCTCTAGGGTTCTTTTCAACTTTAAATGCCACAATCTCAAAAAAAAAATCAAATTAGAAAGTGCCCCTTATTCCCTCCCATACTGATTACACTTCAGGAAGAAACTCTTGTTTCTGAATCCAAGGTCTGGATTGGGATGAAAGGGCTGAGGAGGGGTCTTATAAATCCTTTTCTCTCTGATTGTATTATCACTGATTACATTCCACTTGTTGTCAAGAGGGGAAAACAAAACAAAATGAAAATAAAGCTAAGACATTTTGAACTGAAAGATCAATGTTTATTTCCTATTTCTTTACTATGGGGGGACAGGAAAAGAGGGGGAGAGACTGCAGACAAAAGGCAGCACTCAGGAGAAACAAGCAACTAGACTAGGTGCTACTGAACCTAACTTTAAATTCTTTTGATGCTTTTGTGTTTGTAAGAAATCAGCCCCCTATGGAGGATAATCTTTTTTATCATGCTTTGGGTACAGACTCTTGGATTAGAATGGAGTAGAGAGGGTTGCCCCTTTTAGAATGTCTCTCTGACAATCCCTCCCCTTGTCTCATTCCTGAAACATGACTAACTTAGACCAGTTTTTTTTTTAATTAATGGTGGACACTCATTAAATAATGTTTACTGATTTGTAGAAAAGATAGTTTGGAGAATGCAATATTTAATTTTTTCTCATTCTCTAGTTCATTTGAAACTAATAGTTTCAGAGATGTTAAAATAAAATTCTGCAAGAATACTAATTGCTGTGCTAGGGCTACCTGCATCTCAAAATACTATTGGTAAAAGTGGGTGGGAGAGAATTTCTTACTATCTTGTTATAGTTCTATTCCCTCCTTGTCAGTGGATATAATTTATACTTACCATTTGGCCATTATTGGATTGCAAAACTGGTATATTTCTTGAATCCTTTATCTCAGAGTTGTCTCTTGAAAGAAACAAACACAAACACAGAGCCTAGAATCCTAAAAGGCAACATCTGGATGATGGTTTTGGAGACAGATCTCATGGCTCCTATATTGGCTGCAAGTTGTATTGTGCACAGGAGGAAGGATTGTGCAGTGGGAAAATCATTGAATTTAAAGTTGAGATAACCTGAATTCAGTTCCTGACTCAGCTGTTTCCTATCTGTGTGATGGAAAAGGAAGTCATTTAATTGTTCTATGTCTTAGTTTCATAGTAAATAAAATGGGGGAGGGGTGGATTAAATAATCTAAGACCCTCTTTCTCTCTAAACTCTTTTCCTCTGATCTTTTCAAAGTGAAGATGGTATAATTTACACTATAACATCAATTACTAAAAGCAGTTTAGCCTTTAAATTCATTTTAATCTCTAAAAGAAAACTAAGAATGTTTTTCAAGTTAAGAGAGAATCAAATAAAAACATCTAATTTATCAGTTGATATACATGGAAGACATCCAATTATGTAACTCCACCCCCTAAAAAAACCCAAATAAACAAGTCTACTGTATCATGAAATCTTTCCCCAATGATAATAGAATATCATCGGGATTCAAAAAATGTAAAATGCTTGGTATACAACAGAGGAATGTGAAGACTAAAAATGTTGAGATTGAAACTAGACATCCCACTTATAAATACCAATCTCAAGAAAAGAAACAGAGAGCACAAAGATGTAAAGGAGAAGGCTGAAAATGAACAGAATAAGGTGGGCATCAAATACGTATAATTTCCACCATATTGCAATACTCCTAAATGCATTCACAACTAGTTTAAAAAATAATTGAAAAATATTTAACGAACACATAAATAATGCAATAAAACATAGTGTTGATATGTTGTGTTCTAAATCAATCTGTGGCCCCTACTGATCCTTCTGTATCATTTAGTGACTTTCACTTCTATTTCAGTTAGATATTTATGGAGTAAGGCATCCTGAAACCAAAAATGTATGGGAAGAAACTAGTTACAGCAACTAAACTCTATGCAATCTGAGTCTCAATGTCCTCTTGATGGAATGGAGAGTTGCCAGTTGCTCTCCTAAGCTTCCCTTTTTCTTCCTGCAAAGGATCAGAGATGCCATTCCATCACCTGCCAAGTGTCCTGGACTGGCCTCCACCTTCCTGCTGTGGGAGAGAAAAAGTGCTTGTTTTCTTGGATTGGCCTTTTCCTGTTTTCAATGGATTGTAGAGATGCCACTTAATTTTGAGCCAATCTTCTAGAATAGCTTGTTCCTACTTAAAGAGGATCCTTTCAGCCTACAGGGGGCAGAGATGACATTTCTTTTTGAATCCTTTGTTCATATTCTTTTGATGTGCCTTCAGGGATAAGAGTAATACATTATTCCATCAGCTCCCCTGCCAGCACCCTTTCCAGTGAAGCCCAACTCTGAAAGAACTCCATTCTAATGATATTAACAACTCACCTGAACTCATTCCCAGGTGATCATAATTCTTCCATTCTAGTGATCTGGACTCCCAAGCTTGTCATTATTGAAAAACCATTTGCATTTCTCAGTGCCTTAGGCTCTTATTCTCAACTTCCCAACCTTCATGTGTGCTCTCTGGAATGCAGAAGCAAAATGGATTATAATCTTATACCTTTTCTTCTCATTCCTTCTATAACCTGGAACTCACAAAGACTTGGATCTCTCCTGATGGCATGTCCTCTCTGGTCACCTTTTTTTCTCATTCTTTTAGCTTTAATTTATTGCCTCCCACTCACCAGTTGAGGTGGGAGAGTTAGAATACTCCTAGAGACCCGTGACACTGCTATTCTCACTTTCTAGTACAGTCATTCAGTAAGCTCTTCTCCTTTGATGTTCATTCATTCTGTATCCTCCACACACTCAAAATTCAGGTAGCTATTATCTACCACCTTTCAGGATACTCTTTCTTCAATGAGTTCAGTATTTGATTCAGTCTCTCTTCACTGCCCAACTTGGGTCCTAATAACTTAGGTCTGTCTGTCTGTCTGTCTGTCTGTCTGTCTGTCTGTCTGTCTGTCTCTCTCTCTCTCTCTCTCCATCTATCTCTCCATCTATCTCTCCATCTATCTATTTATCTATCTATCTCTATCTATCTTTCTATCTCTCCCTCTATCTCTTCATCTATCTATCTATCCATCTATCTATCTATCTATCTATCTATCTATCTATCTATCTATCTATCTATCTATCTTTCTATCTATCTATGTCTATCTGCCTATGCCTATCTATCTATCTACCTATCTACCTAGCTGTATCTATTTCTCTATTTCTCTCTGTCTCTCTGCCTATCTATCTATCTATCTATCTATCTATCTATCTATCTATCTATCTATCTCCATACACACATATACTTCCTCAAACACATCTACTAGCACTTCAACTTGGCTATTTCCCATTATGTATTCATTTACCCCACCTCAATTATAGATAGTCATGTCTCTGATCTTTTTATCACCCACAAATACATGATTTCAATGTTCACGAACTGTGAATTTGCTTACCTGGTTAATTCTCTACATCAGACATGCAATATCAAACACTATTCCTTTTCCTTATTTCCTTTCTCTTGACTCCTTAGTTACTTATCAGGTCATCGAACATGCATAGACTACAATTTTCTTCTTTCTGCCTACTGACCCCTTCATCAACAACTTCAACTCTGCATTATCCTCTTCTCTTAATTACCCTACCCCCATATCCTATCATTGTCCTTACCCTGCCAACCTGGTGTCCTAGATTAACTCTCACTGTCACCTACCTGTCTTTTCTACTTACACACGGGTTGCTAAATGAAGGAGATGAATAAGCTTGATCCTTTTAATTTTATTCTAGTGGAAAATAACTCCCTTATAGGTTAATTTAGTTATTCTCTCCGTTTCAGTCTCCCAAACTATAAAATGGGAATCATGATAGTGATTTCTTTACAGAATCGTAAGTATCAAATGATATAATGTTTAGAAAGCATTTAGTACAGTGTCTGGAATACTAAGTCCTTAATAAATGTTCATTCCCTCCTTTTCATGAAATCAAAATCATGCATTTTGTCTTTTATAAACAGCTTCATTCTTTGTTTGATTAAGAATTCACCTCCTAGCCATAGCTGTCAAAGGCATATGATCTTTCTCTCTTCTAAATAATTTATGATTCTTTAAGACTTTTAATATTCAAGTCTTATTTCTATTTTGAATTTATTATGAAATATGATATAAAATGTCATTTCAAGTCAAATTTCTGCCAGATTGCTTTCTAGTTGCCTCAGAAATTATTTTAAATAGGGATTTCTTTCCTAAGTAATATATATTTTTTAACATTTAGAATATTTTTCCATGGTTACATGGTTCATGATCCCCTCCCCCACCTTTTCCCTCTCCCCTCTCAGAGTTGACAAGTAATTCCACTGTGTTATATACATATCATTGTTCAAAACCTGGTAACATACATTTTTGTATTTGTATGACTGGATTATTAAATTATATTTTCTCTATTTATTGCTCAATTTGTTCTATAGGCCTATTTTTTTATTGTTAAACTAGCATTAAATGGATGTCATCATTTCTTTGTTATAATATTGTTTGGAAACTAGAAATGCTTTCTTGCTTTGTTCCTACATTTTACAATGATTTTCTTTGATATTCTAGATCTCTTCCTCTTCCAAATAATTTTTTAAAATTTATTTTGTCTAGCTTTGTTAAGTGTCTGTTTAGAAGACTAAAATTGTCAATTAACTTTTTTAAGATCAACAGTTGCATAATAGTATAACCTACCAGTGAGCAGTGAATGTTCAACTCTATTTTGTTAAGGAACATTGTCTGATTGGCTCCATGTGGATATTGAATGTGCTTTGGTATTCTGACTTCATTTTTTGGCATCTTACAGTTCTTTTGAATAGTATTTTGATGTTATTTTATAGAATTACTGTTAATTTTTGTTTTGTTATCTATACTTAATATATTCATTGTATAATTTAATTTCATAGTTTCCTTAGGATTTGTGATGTCATCAGAGAATAGAAAGAGTTTTGTCTCTCTTTGCCTGTCATTGTGTCTTAGATTTCTTTCTCTTGTCCTTGGTATTGTTTGCATTTCTAGAATATAAAATAACAGTGGGGAAAGGCAATATCCTAGCTTTACTACTATATTTACTGAGTAACTTTCTAGAATTTTCTCATTACACATACCTTTAATTTTAAGTTATCAAATTTTTTTAGAAGACCACAATATGCCTACCTTTATTTTTTAACAGAAATAAAAGGTATAATATAAAAGGCTTTTAACAGAAATAAAAGGTATAATATATCAAAAAGTTTTCTGTAGTTACCTAGCTATGAAATTGTGGTTTGGAGTTTTAAAAAATAATCATTAAACATTGTATTAATATATTACATATTATAAAATTTGCTAAAATATAATTATCATAACTAATTAGCAAAATTATATTTAATATACAGTTTTGCAGACTGACCTAAAGACCTAAGTTCCCTTTTTAACAGTGTTTCCTTGAGAAAATGCCTTCTGAGTTATAAGATCTATTTCTTTTTTTTTAAACCCTTACCTTCAATCTTAGAATGAATATTGTATATTGGTTCCAAGGTAGAAGAGTGGCAAGGACCAGGTAATGGATTTCAAGTGACTTGCCCAAGGATACAGAACTAGTAAATATCTGAGGCCAAATCTGAACCCAGGATCTTTAGGATGTTTTTGATTCTATTGATTATGTTAATTATTTTCCTAATGGCAATAATCTCCCCACAATCTCACAAATATTTAACAACAGTCTCTCTATAAAAGCAGGTATTCTAAACTAAAGCATTTCTTATAATCCATAAAAATTTAGAGAGCTAAGCAGAAATGAAATGGTTGAAGTTCAGTACTCAAAAAGAAGTTCTATTAAAACACATCTTTTTGGAATATACAACACTTCTTTGGAGCTGAGAGGAAAATCATATCATAATTTTTTATATTTAAGTCCCCTACGAAGTGTCTCTATGTGGGTGGAGATTTTTTTTTGGTAGTTCAGTCTATGGACCACTTAGATATTATGTAAGTGTATATAAACTCTTGGTATTGTATAATCTAGAAACTTAAATATAGAACACAATATTTTAGGGCTACAAGTGATCTTAAAATAGAATATTTAAAGTTAAAAAGCACTTTGATAATATTCAGTACAATTAAATTAATATTTATTTAGTTCAAAGGCAATATCCAGCTCACTATGTGGATACTCCAAACAAAACTAACACAGATCCAAAGTTCTCTATGGGTCCCCAGTTACTTAAAACCAACCCAGCTTCCCAAGGTTGTCTATTTCCTGTTCCTATGAATTTTATTATTATTACTATTTTCAGATATAGACAAAGGAGTTAATTGATTCAAGCAAAAATGTTTTATTAAAAAGCAATATATGAGGGACAGCTAGATAGCTCAGTGGAGTAAGAGCTAGGTCTAGAAACGGGAGGTCCTGGGTTCAAATCTGGCCTCAGATACTTCCTAGGTGTGTGACCCTGGGCAAGTCATTAACCTTCACTGTCTAGCCCTTGCTGTCTTAGAACCAATACATAGTACTGATTCTAAGGTGGAAGGTAAGGTTTAAGAAAACAGCAATATATGATACATAACAATGAAACACTCCCCCCCCCAATTCCAATAGTTTCCCAAATGTTTATCAGTAAAAAGGCTGTAAATGTAGACAAAGTCTTTGAAAGTGATGGAGTATGAACATGGATAGCACCTGTCACCAAGGATCATATGTGTAAAACCAATTGTATGTTTGATACTTCAGAGCAATTGATATTTGTTCATCATATTATTACACTGCTTCCACTTATTTTCCCCCTCTGCAAAGGCATGGCATCTCCTTTGTGTATCTAGGTGTGGCATGTAGTCACTACTTTGTACTATTTATTGATGGTCTCTGGTGTGAACATTGATCCCATTGTGTTTGGTTATTACTATCAGGTTTGCCTCTATTGGTCATGGAACTGTTAATTTTGTTCTCAATTTTCAACTTGAAGGTATTAATTAAAGTGCTTTATCTTGCTCATCTGAGGAAGTTTAGGCTCTGCCATCTCTCTTTTCTTTAAAGCCTTTGGAATAATCAATAGCAAGAGAAATTTAGAAAGAGAAATCCCCATTGCATGCATTTATTAGTCTAGTGAAAAAAATATTTAATTTACCTACCCAAAGAAAAATGTTCATTCTTAAACTCTAGATTGTAGTTGTTGTTTCCTTTCCTAATTATATCTCCTCCATTCAAGTCGTAAATTTTGTTGTTGTTTTGCTCTTTTGCTTTTCACTCTGAGCCATCCAAGTCCTTGATTGAACAATCTGAGAAAGCTCAGGCTTAGGTTAGAATTAGCTAGGTTGTGTAATATTCATGTTAAACTCTGGCCAATATACTTTTTTTTTTAATCCTTGTACTTCGGTGTATTGTCTCATAGGTGGAAGAGTGGTAAGGGTGGGCAATGGGGGTCAAGTGACTTGCCCAGGGTCACACAGCTGGGAAGTGGCTGAGGCTGGGTTTGAACCTAGGACCTCCTGTCTCTAGGCCTGACTCTCACTCCACTGAGCTACCCAGATGCTCCCTTTTTTTTTTTTAACATATTGAGTTTAGTATGCCAATGATCCATCCAAGTGGATATATTGAACAGATGTTTGGCAGTGGTAGACTAAATTGATTAGGAAGATTATCATTACACGTAAAAGATTCTGGAACCATCTGCATCAACTATGAAACCTATTAAAATGGAAGAAATAGGCAAAAAGGAGAATAGAGAAAGACAAAGGAAAAGGATCCAATCTTGACACCTAAGAGAAATACAAACCTTGAAGTTTTGAGGCATTTTAAAAAGCAAGATGATGGATGATCAACCATTAAAGTAAAACTAGAAAATGTCACCATTGTAGAAGGAGATACAGGAGAAAAAAAGTGTTATAAAACTCAAGAAGAGAAATGATCAGTAATTAAAAAGGTTAACATAGGTAGAGAAGTATAAGAACTGAAGGGCTAGGAGGGTACTTTGCATTTTATGTTTAATAGTTGATTCATAATATTAAAGAAGAAATCTTTAATGGAATACTTGGGAATATCTACTTGGCATTATATTTTTTCAGTTACTTCAATATTATAGATCATACAATCATAAAATTTTCAGGTGACAACAAACTTAAAGAGATAGTGAATATGTTGAATAACAAAATTGAAGATGATAAGAGGTAGAACATTGGGTTGAATGTATTAGAGCAAAATTCAGTAGGGCTAAATGTAGTCTTAAACTTTGATAACAGAAAGCTACTTTAGTATTGTAAGATGGGGGAAATGCTCCAAATTATTATTAATAATTACAGAAATACAAATTAAAATACTAGTTACCCCTCATGCTTATCAGACTGAGTAACCTGACAAAAATTATAAATTTTGGAGGACTTGTGAAAAAATTGGGATAGTAAGACACTGTTGGTGGAGCTCTGACCTGACACAACCATTCCAAGAAGCTATTGGAACCATGAACAAAAGGTCATCAAACTGTGTATGCCCTCTGACCCAGCAATACAACTACTAGGTCTATATCTCAAAAATATCAAAGATAGGAGAAAAGCAACTCCTTGTACAAAAATAATAACTCTTTTTTGTAGTGGCAAAGAACCAGAAAGTGAAGGGATCTCCATGAATTTGAGAATGGCTGAATGAGTTATGGTATATGATTGTAGAAGAATAATACTTATAAGAAATGACAAAGTGATCTCACAGACACACAGACACACAAAACTGGAAAGATGTATATGAAGTAAAGCAAGCAGAACTGGGAGAATGTTGTATAGTATAACAATAGTGTATGATCAACTGTGAATGACTTAAATTTTATCAACAAGGCACAGATATATGACAAATCATTTTTCAGCAAGTATGAAAGGGCAGAATGTGTAAGCGGTAAAAATAAAAGGTTGGACCAAATTATTTAAGAGTGTGGTCACCAAGAATTAATTAATTCCAAATAATTTTTTGGCAATTTATTTACAAAATAGAGGCAAAGAGTAAAAGTAGAAAAATGAGAAGAGGGCAGAGTAAGAGATCTAGCTTAATGAGTAAAACTATGTGCTCAAGCCCTGGCTTACTCTGGCAGGGCTCTAGTAGCCCTAGACAGAGACTCTAAGAGTCATTTAACAAGGGTTTTAGCCAAGAGGCCTCCTCCTAGATGAGGGACCCCGCTGGAGGCTAGTACATCCAGGAAAAAGCCAAGGAAGGGAGTCAGCCTTTTTCACTCACCCACGTGGTAGTTCTAAGGAGAAATAGAAAGTAGTCCAAGGTCCTTAGCCTGAGCTCCTCCAGGATCCAGTTCAAGATGAAAGAGCCTGTCATAGGAAATTCTGGCTACTTTTAAAGACCATTCCTTTCATCATTTCCTGTACCTTCCTCCCACTTTACGTGTACCAATTACAGCTACAATTTTGCTTAGGACTACCCAGGGAGCAGTCAGTCAATTCTGATTCATCACCCACTTTCACACACATGGGTTACAGACCTCACCCATTCAAGGGTAAGTGCAGTATTTTTGCTTCTAGTGATTAAATCTAAAAATGGGCAGGGTAGAGTTAATCAAATCTTCACAAATCTGAAAGATAACAAAAAGCAAATCTCTAGGCCAATAACAGGCTTATTGAGAGGGACCAGTGTCTCCCCAAAAAACTGGGTCTTTAGATTTTCCTCATAATCTAAAACCAATGAAAGAATTTTCCTCCTTGTTTTATACACTAATATTGAAATGTAAGGAATTACACTTAAGGGTTTGACTAAAATATGAGAATTAATATTGTGGTCACTGATTAAAAATATTAAAGCACAAGTCAAAATGACTTAGTAGTTTTTATTTACAAAGAGGTGGAAAGAGTGAAAGTAGAGAAATTTAAGAAGATGGTAGAGAAAATGTATAGCCTATCACAATAAATGTTGCTCTGGTGTCTAGCTCAGCTCCCTCAGGGCTTTTTAACATTCAGCCAGAGGACCCAGTGATGTCTTATACAAAGCTTCCACCAACTCAGCCTCTTCCAGGAGGCCTTTCCTGTACTAATCTCTCCAGAAGCAGGAAGGGAAGGCCAGCTATTCATTCACCCAAGACAAAGTCTAAAAGCCAAGGTCCCAAGTCAAAGCTGAAGACTCAGGCCAAAGTCACTTCCAAGAAGCAAGTCACAAGCCAAAGCTCCAAGTCAAAGATTCAAGCCAAAGACCCCTTGGTCAGGAAGTTCAGGAATTTTTATAGTCATTTTTCCATGTCCCTTCCTGTCCTTTCCTCCACTTCCCAGGGGCCAATCACAGCTTCCAAATTGCCTAGCACTGTTGGGGGCTGGGGGGCAGTGTCTGTGGGGATACACCTCTCATTCTCTGAGGGTGAAAACTCTTATCAAATGATTTACAAGTTTCTCTGACTGATTGAGTTAAAAAAGTGAATCTCTCTAAGTAAGGGACTTATGAACCCCCTTATTTAGTGTTAAGTAGGGGTGTTTAAGTTTTTGGTTGATTGATTTAAAATAGACAAAGAGAATGAAGAATTCCCTTAAGATCTTTCCTTGTCTGGAGTATTGTGTAAAGTTTTGAGTACCATGGCTTAAGAATATCCATGGAAAAATGAACAGTGGTAGTTTTAAGAAGGGCTTTGAATTCATAACTTATGAGGATTTTCTGAAGAATCTTGACTAATTTAGCACAGTGAAAAGATATGGAAAAATAAAATAACTGTTTTCAAGTATATGAAATACCTCTAAGAGAGTCTAGGGGTTAGATCTTCTCTTCTCCTTAGAGCAGAATCAGGAACAATAATGGGAAGCTACAAACAAGCCCAAAACAAACAAGAAAACCAACATTTTAAAACTGAATTATAGTCACAGATGCTGAAAAAACAATTAGTCATAGAGTGATAGGTGTGGTCTCAGTTGAAATTACATAATAAAAATTTTTAGTGGATATACATATTTTTTAAAGTACCAAATTTGCTTCTTCCCTCCCCTCAGCTTAATTGAAAAGGTAAGAATTCTGATTTTAACTAAGCATGTAATGTCATGCAAAACACTTTCCTATATTATCAATTTTTCAAAAGAAAAGATATACACATTACCTAAAAAGTAAATATATATTTTAAAAAAGATAATTTGGAGTCAAATGTCTTAGGTCCCAAAGCTACTGACAAAAGACATTGTTATCTCTTTTTTTTTCCTGCTCTAGCCATCACCACTCAATAAGCATATGTGTAGCATTGCATAATTTCTTCCAATGAGGAAATTCTTATATAAATAGGTTTGAGCCATGGTTTATTGAATTAAGGAAGGTGGTAATTTAGAGACCTGGGTATTTAAAGGAACTTCAATGTGAATTTTTAAGTCTTTAGTCATAATAGTGGGAGTCTGCATGTGCAAAGAAAAACTAATTTCCTCATCTTTCAAACTTCCCTATTTCTGTCAAAGGTTTCACTACTTTCAAGTCTCTTAGTTTTTTAAACCTTGGCATTTTCGTCAAGCCCTCACAGTCCCTCACCTCACATATGTAATTTAGTTCTAACCTTGCCATTTCTAGATTTTTTTCTTTTATCTGTCCTCTTAATACTTCCTAGATAATTGTAATAAACTCCTAATTCTTATATTGCAGTCCATGGTACATGTTACTACACAAGAAATTTTGCTTATGAGCATACCATATGCTATTTCTCTTCAATCAACTCCAGTGGCTTTCTGTTGCTTCTAGATACAATGACACTTCTTCTATTTAGCTCTTTTAGACATTCACAGCTTGTTGCAAACCAATCTTTCTTGCTTCATTGAACATTACTCCACTTCTTGTACTCTATGATCAATCCAAACTGGCCTTCACTTTTTTCTCAGAATGACCCTTCATCATTCCCAAAATCTAGGATACTCTCCTTCCTTATCTCTACCTAAGATTCCTTCATTACCACTAAAATTCATTCTAAGCACCATTTTCTTTATGATACCTTTCCTTATCCTTGTAACTTCTAATAGTCTCTTTCCAAATTATTAATATTAAACAAAAACATTGTTACTCATACTTAACACATACTCACCACAGAGAAAGAAATGATAGATACAGATGTATTTGTAAGAATTTATTTTTATTTATCCATTTTCTATTTATGCTATTTCTTCTTATATCTTTTCTTGTTATTTCACCAATTAAATTATAAACTCCTATTTCAGTGTAGATTGTTTCATTCTTTTAATCCTTCATAATCCTAGTGACTTCCCTCTGAGACTTCCCTCAATTTATCTTGTCAATATGTTGTTAATACATAATCATTTGCATGCTATTTCCTCTATTAGATTGTGAGCTCCTTTTAAGCATACTTCCTTGCTTTCTTGCTTCCTTCCTTTCTCTCTCTCTCTCTCTCTCTCTCTCTCTCTCTCTCTCTCTCTCTCTCTCTCTCTCTATCTCTCTCTCCCACCATCTCCTTCCTCCCTTCTACATTTTTCTCCTTCCTTCTCCTTCTATCCCCACTACTTCTTTCTTCACTTTCTTTGTATACTTAGCTCTTATTTTCTGGGAAACTTACTAAATCCTCGTTGATGGATCCCATATCATGAAGAAATAATCAATTAGCATTAATTAAGTACCTGCAATGTGTCAAGAACAAGGGAATACAAAGAAAGAGGGGGGAAAATTATTGTTCCTGCTGTCAAGGAGTTGACAGTCTATTGGAGAGTATAATATTTAAAGAATTAAGGAGATGCAAGTTATCCGCTGTATACATTTTGTGTCATCAGAGATAAGGCATTAGCAATAATGTGGGGGAGATCAAGAAAGTTTCTTTAAGAAAGTAAAATTATGGGTAAAACTTGAGGAAATCCAGAGGCCTGGGAAGCAGAGAGGAGAAGGGAGAGCAATCTAGTCATGGACACAGTAGTAAAACATGATTCAAAAGAAAGGAAAGAGCCAAGTTAGGGAGAGTTTCGCCTTACATTTCCCACTTGAGGTAATGTAGGAATAGTGTGATATACTAAACTGGGGGAGGTGAAATGATATGGTTTATGATTTAGACCTATGATTTAGAAAGATTAACTTGATAGCTGCTGGAGAATAGAGTGAAGTGGAAGTAGATATAATAATCAGCAACCTATTACAATAGTTTAGGCACAAGGCAATTATGGCTTATGTAGCAAGGGGGTTGCAGTGTCAGAAAAAAAGTAGATATTTATGAGAGATAGTATTAATAAAGGAGAAATAACAAGATTCGGCAACTATTTGGATATTGTATGTCAAAAAGAGTAAGGAACAGAGAATAAGTCAAATTGAGAGCCTAGGTATCTGATATGAGGGTAGAATCTTGAATAATAATAGAAAAATTGGTAAAGGGAAGGTTTTGAAGGAAAGCTTAGTTTTGGTCATGTTGGGGTTAAGATGTCTATAGGAATCTAGTTTGAACTATCTAATAGGCTATTGGAGATAAGAATCTAAAAGTCAACCAGGAGGTTAAAGTAGGATAAGTATATTCAAGAATTATCAGTAGAGAAATAATAATGGAATTCATGGAAGCTTATGAGAATTCTAAGCAAAATAATATACTGCTTAAAGAGAAAAGAGCCTAGGGCAGAGCCTTAGGGAACCTCCACAATTAGAAAATATAAACTAGACTAAGATCCAGTAAGGAGACTGATATCATTCAGGCAAGAGGAAAACCAGAAGGAACTGTCTGATACATAGAAGAAAAAAAACAAGAGAATGCAATGTTACAAAAAATCTAGATGGAGGGGGGCAGCTGGGTAGCTCAGTGGATTGAGAGCCAGGCCTAGAGACGGGAGGTCCTAGGTTCAAATCTGGCCTCAGACACTTCCTAGCTGTGTGACCCTGGGCAAGTCACTTGA
The DNA here is from genome assembly GCF_016433145.1 of Gracilinanus agilis. Lineage (NCBI taxonomy): Eukaryota > Metazoa > Chordata > Mammalia > Didelphimorphia > Didelphidae > Gracilinanus > Gracilinanus agilis. The sequence continues at coordinate 67,622,403 of NC_058131.1, forward strand.
CCCCCATTGCCTACCCTTACCACTCTTCTGCCTTGGAGCCAATACACAGTATTGACTCCAAGACGGAAGGTAAGGGTTTAAAAAAAAAAAAAATCTAGATGGAAAAAGAAGTTAAAGGAGAAGAAGATGATCAGTAATGTCAAAGTCTAAAAAGAAATTAAGAGAAATGGAGATTCAGAAAAGATCATTAGGATTGGCACTTAATTATTGGTACAGATAGAGAGAAAAGTTTCAGGTGAATGATGAAGTCAGAATCAAGAATGCAGAGATGAATGCAGATTGAAGCAGATAATTCTTCACTTTATTTCCCCAGTGAATTTTTCTCTAGTATTGGTGATATATATATATATATATATATCTTCTTTCACAACATGATGAAAATAAAAAAAAGGTATTGTATAATACAACATCATATAACCAACAACCTTGGGAAAAAGGGAAGAGCTATCAGGAAGAACAGAACATAGGTCACAAAATATCAAAATTATTATTAAAATGATATTGACATATAATCTGGAAAAGTTAAAAAGAATACAAGGAACTAAAAATGAATGGAAAGAAAGGGGTGTTGCCTATGGTAGAAGGCTTTCTCAATGATGTTAGCCAGCAAACACATGAGAGCTATAGGATGATAACTTGAATGGATGGATCGATCCAAAAAAATTTTATGTTTTTCTTTCCTGTCCTTATTCTATCTCTTCTTTCCTTCCTTCCTTCAATTTTTCCTTCCTTCCTACCTTCTGTTTTTCTTTTCTTCCTTCCTTCATCCTTTCTTTCCTTCCTTCCTTCCTTCTTTACTTTCAATGGAGAATATATAGAAATGTTTATAGGCAGTAGAGAGGTAGTCAGTAGGGAGGGAGTGATTAAATTAATGAGAAAGTAAAGAGCATAGTGGGGGCTATGTGCTGGAGAAGATTGGATAAAATGGAATTATCTGAACATGTAAAGGATCTTGCCTTGGAATGGGCCTCATCTTCATGCAAGACATGCATCAAAGAAGACATAATGCAGAATATATTCAGGAGATAGGATATGAAGAGGTTGGAAGAAGAGGGAAGAGAAGATAAATAAGATTTACATGAGCTCAGTCTGCATGGTTTTGCATTTTCTCCAGATATAATCAGCATATGTGATAAAGTACAAAAGTCACAAAGTTAGGAATAATTCAAGGTTGTTTTTTTTAGGACAAAATTTAGATAACAAAAAATGGCAAAGGAATAAAGAAAAGTGGAAAATGAAGAGTTACATTGATTCACCAGATCCAGGATGGTAGAAATGAGACAAGGACTCTACGGACCTAAAATGAATTTAATATAATGCCTCAAAACAAATTCTGGAATGGCAAACTCACAAGAGGATGGGGGGGGGCAATTTTTCACAATCTAGAAGATTAGCACAAAGGATGTGTCACAATGGAGTGGGAGTGGAACTCAGACCACTATGCCAAGCAGGGTCCACCTTGGTAAGCCAGCAATAGGCCTTGGGGGCAGCTGAATCAACAGCAATGACTTTCAGAATTCTCAGACCACAGATCATAACAGGGTCTGGCAAATGGTTATAAGGCGATTATAGGGGTCTCTTTGCTGGCTCTTTGTGCAAGACTCTCTAGCATGGCATATATGGAGATTCCAGTCATAGTTCTGATTCATAATGCCAAGTAATGGATCCAGGGTGAGTTAGAGCACCAGGACATCAATGTTTATGATTTCATAGGAGCTGGCAACCCTGGTCTTGGTTCCAGGGAAGAAAAAAGTACTCCTGGTCACTCATAGGCCAAAGCACAGTCAAGAAAATATGAAACACACCGTAAAAGAACTGAAAACGTATAGATCCCTGAAGCTAGCTTTGAAAGCAGATGTAAAAGGAACCCAAAGATTGGCACAATATTTCTTTCTTTCTTTTTTAATTTAATTTAACTTAATTTAATTTTGTTATCTTTTTAAACCCTTAACTTCTGTGTATTGGTTCATAGATGGAAGAGTAGTAAGGGTAGAAGTGGGGGTCAAGTGACTTGCCCAGGGTCACACAGCTGGGAAGTGTCTGAGGCTGGCTTTGAACCTAGGACCTACTGTCTCTATGCCTGACTCTCAATCCACTGAGCTACCCAGTTGCCCCCTATTTCTTTCACCAAAGGAACAGATCTCAACTTTAACATTCTTATTTTTTGGAGTTAAAAAGATGGAAAAATAAATAAACAACAAATATTAAATTCAACAGAGGAGATATTTTTGTGACAGGGAAGACCAAAATCACAAACTTAGAAGAAGATACCAAAGTCAATAATGCTACATCTGCAGGCTCAAAGAAAAATGTTAATTGGCTTTAATCAAAAATAATTGCTGGAGAAACTCTAAAAACAAAATTAAGAAATGTATAATAAAATCAGGAAAATAAATGAATTATACAAGACAATCACAGGAAAAAAGTTGATAAATTGGTTAAGAAGTCACAAAAATAAAGGAAATTATACCTTAAAAATAGATAATTTGCTAAAAGTGGTACAAAAATATACTGAAAAGAACTCCTAAAAAAGTAGATTTGATCAAATAAAAAAAAAGATAGAACAAAAAAAATCACTTAAGATAATAGCTCCAAATCAAAAAAGAGGCACAAAAGCTCACTGAAGAAAATAATTTGTTAAAAAAAACAATTGGGCAAATGGAAGCTAATGATTCCATGAGATATGAAGAAAAAAAATAAAACAAAGTCAAAAGAATAAAAACAAATAAAGGAAATATGAAATATCTCATTTGAAAGAATAGTCATGGAATCTGTGCCCCTAGGAGGGTGCCAAAGCTCACTGGGTGAAAGAATATAAAGGAAATTATAAATAAAAAGTTATAAAAAATGAAACCCTAAATGTTAGCTGTGGAAGTAAAATTCCAGAGAATATAGTGAGAAGGTAAAGGTAGCTTTAGAGGATGAATTTTTAGAGATTTTTTTAGGATAAAAGAATAAAGGAATGATCAATGGAGGAAAGAAACTAAAGCATCAATTTTGTACAATGTCCATCAGTGTTACAAAATCACTAGAATGGATGGTATATGATGAAGTAGAAGTATATTAATCAATGAGGAAGGAGTAAATATATGTTATCATTATTCATAGTGTTATGTCCTTTGATGTAGCTGTTTCAGGTTATCAGGAATCCACGTGTTTGGAAAAAGAGGTAGGGAAGAAAACATCCAGCCTTGCCAGGCAAGAAAAGCCATGTGGAGCTATAGGTAATCTGAGAGGATAATTGCCTAGAACATTATAGAAGAACAGAGGAAAAGCCAGTCCTCTGGATATGAGAAGGAATTTGTGAGTCAAATGAATTTCTTAGGAAAAAAAGAAAGGAAGGAAGGAAGGAAGGAAGAAAGAAAAGAAAGAAAGAAAGGAAGAAAGAAAGGAAGGAAGGAAGGAAGGAAGAAAGAAAGAAAGAAAGAAAGAAAGAAAGA
>NC_058131.1:67626216-67636909 GCF_016433145.1 Gracilinanus agilis
TTCTTCTTCTTCTTCTCTCTTTCTTCTTTCTTCTTCTTCTTCTTCTTCTTCTTCTTCTTCTTCTTCTTCTTCTTCTTCTTCTTCTTCTTCTTCTTCTTCTTCTACTACTACTACTTCTATGGTTGTTTTCTTCATTAAGGATTAATTTTTGCCAGATTAAAATACATATTTACTTCCTGCCTATTGTGATCAAACAATCAATCCAGGACAAGTGGTCAAAGACTTCCAAACAATAAGAACAAGAGAGCTGACAAATATTTATAAAGTGCTTAGTAGATGCCAGGCACTGTGCAAAATGCCTAGAATAATATATAATGAATAGAAGTAGGAGGACTATCCCTGCTCTGAAAGAGCTCCCATTCTTACTAGAGCAAGTGACACATAAAAAGGAGCTGAAAAGTGGGATGGGATATGAGGTTTGAAGAGGTTCCTGGGACAAGATGGACAAGCTCCAAAATGTTCAGCTGTTAGGAAAAGGAGGTTACAAGTATAATTACAATGTAAGCTCGAGAGGGGTAGCTGGGTGGCTCAATGGATTGAGTTCCAGACCGAGAGATGGGAGGTTCTTGGTTCAAATCTGACCTCAGACACTTGTACACTGTATGATGCTGGACAAGTCACTTAACCCTGATTACCTAGCCCTTACTGCTCTTTTGCCTTAGAACCAATACACAGTATTGATTATAAGATGGAAGGTAAGGATTTAAAAAATGTAGGCTTGAATAAAATTGATGTTAAATTTTATTATTTGTTAGTAATAATTTTTTGAGAAATAATTAATTTTACCTAAGCCTTTTTGACTTCCATGGTCAGGCTGAAATATTCCAGGTCCTAGGACTCTAAATTAGACTGGGTCCTCTTCCCTTCTCTTTAAGGACCACCTTCCCAAAGGCATTCTAAAGTAGAGTGATTCTGCCATTTCCCTTAGTTGGGTAAAAACACACCTCTCTGTGATGAAGCAATGAGGGAGGAGTTAAGATCTATAAGTCTACTTCTTCCTTTGAAATAGCCACCAACTGGGACTGCCAAGGGAAGTCCAAAGATGAATCATTAGAGTAATGAGAAAGAGGACGCAGCTTCTTATAAAAGAGAGTGTAGGGACTCAGAGAGTATCTTTTATGGGAGAGGTTACAGACCACATAACCTGTTAAAAAAAACCAAACAAAATATTTATTTTGTCTCAGGGAAATATTCTCATTTCATTTATTGGTTAAAAATTCCTGATGCTATAGGTTCTACACAAGAAATAACCAAAACACCAGTATATGCCCTGTGTTATATTAATATTCCACTACTACTCTCATTATTAATATAAAACATTACATTTTGAGGGAACAATAGTCTTATGTTAGAGGTAACATGGTATATTATATAGAAAGATAGTCATAGTGTCATCCTCATCTTGGTTTCAGGGATGACTCTGACATATATAGGCTAAATTTTGAGTCACTGAATCTCTCAGAGCCGACGGAAACTTAAATCAGAAAGTTACCCAAGTTGTTGAAATCACAGGTGTGCAACAAAGCCATAAATATTTTTAAAAACATCATTACCACTTATTATTTAAGATATTTTGAAAAGTGAACTGTAAATGAAAATTTTATATAGAATATTATGGGTTAGTTGATAAAGTATAGAGAGGTTTAGATTTTAGTAATTGTTCTTTAAATAATCTAATCTAGCGGTATAGAATTATTTTTATTAATTTTTAAGATTTCTCAAAATAATTTACCTAGCCACATTTGTACATTTTATGCATGTTTTTGCAATGTTTGAACATTTTAACCTTGATATGTAGATAATGATGCTTTTCATTTAAATATTAAGCAAAACAGCAAAATACTGCATTTTGAGAGAACTGGTCTATCACTTGTATTTAAAATTTATTAATGCCATTAATTTTGAAGAGCCATTTTATTATAGTTATGCGAATAAAATATTTTCCCAAGAATCAGTAAAATCTTTAACTGTTATAGATTTAAAAACCATTTATCATATGCAGTTATATATATGCCTACACAAACATGAACATGTGCATACATGTATGTATAGGCATATATGTATGCACACGTATGCAAACACATATGAAAATATAAATCTGTGCATAATTACACATCCATATATTGTGTGTACATGCATATATGTGTCCATATATATATATACACACAGATCTTTATGTGTGTGTAGATGCATGTATTGCTTTAGGAATATTAATTCTTACAATTCTGGGAATAAAAAGAGAAAGCATGGATAATCCCCACCTCAAGAGTTTAGATTAAGATAGAACATTCTCTATACAAGAATATACATGATAAATGCAAAATTGTTAGAATGCAATCTGAGAGAGAAAGTGACTCAAATCCAGGTTGGCTGGGAAAGGATATTTCTGAAGGTGGCATTTCAATTAAGTCATGAGGAATCTAGAGAGTCTAAGAGGTAAAAAAATCTAGAAGTGGTGACCTTTGCAAGGAGAAATACTTATTCTATAAAACTTGGTGTCAAAGACCATGACAGCTGCAACATCAAACATACCAGACACAAAGAAGGGAAGTAGATGTTTGTTCATGGAGATTGTCTTTTTTCTTGGTAATTTTAAGGCATTTTCCTTATCTGAGCAGTGAGAAGAGCATTGAGAGAGATTTGAGTAGGGAAGAGAAAATTTGGAATAGCCACTATGGTAAATGGGATAGAAATAAAATAAGAGAGGTGGTAAAAGGATTGTCTTACTATGGTGAGGAATTGTTTGAGATTGGGCAACATACATTTTCAAAGGATCTATTCTGCATGATTCTATAACTTCTTTATATCTGTTCAGTAGCTTCTGAATAGGAGAAAAGGAGGTAGATGATGGGAATAATGCAGAGTTGTGATTTGACAAAGCATGACTGGAGATAGCGCTAGGAAACAAGGAATTCATGAGTAGAGTGTAATGTTGACCTGATTTACCAACAGGTAAGCATTGGGAGGGGAAAAAGTATTATATAGTCAAGGAGATTTACAGCCTTAGATTCCACACCTGTAAAATACAAGTAACAAAATTTGTAGAACCTACCTAAGAGGCTTTATGAGTCACATATATGATAGTGCTAGGGACTAAATCTGGAATTGTTTTGTTATATAGAATGCTTCAATTTGGAAACTCCTTTCAACAATGAAGATCACCATTTTTCTAAAAATTATATTCCTAAAGATCTGCATAAAGAAACCATAATTTAAGTAATTTTCAAGAGAAAATTTCTTAAAGGCAGGAATTGCCTTGCAATGAGGCAAGCTATCTACTGAAAAACTTATTTTATTATATAAAATATATCTATATATCTATATCTACATATAAAGTGCTTTGCAAACCTTAAATATTTTTAATTCAACTATTTTTACCTTTTATCCATATGCATATATTCTAAGCCAGATGAAATGGGCACACATTCAGATAACTTGAAATATTTTCTCAACAATATTATGAGGTAGGGTAGTCATTTTATAGATGAGCAAACTGAGGTTCAGATATTTTAAGGAATTTGTCTACATGGGGGAGGAGGAAAAGGAGGATTGTAAGCATCTTTTCTGTGACTTGAATTCATAACTTTGGAATTTCAATTTATTATGAAGAAAGAGTATAAAATGGGCATTCCCAGGGCACTGAGAGACTGGATACCTATATAAATAGTAATGCATAGAAATTGAGAGAAAGGGGTTTTCACTTGTCATTGGAACCTCAGCTTCCCGCCCCCTCCCAAAGTATAGACTCATCCACTTTCCCTTTCTCCCACCTACACGCTCACTAATGATGTTGGTTGTGAGCACTCACATCAGATTTGTTACGGTCAGCATTAAGACTGCCAGACCACCTTTACTGACAGGCTTCATACCATTGGTACCACGGGGAAAGCTGTGTTCTTATGATTGCTCTATAAATTTGGATGCTTGAAGAAGTTTATGAGTGTCCAGAGACAAGTTCAGGATAGAATAGAGGGTTGAGTTAGTGTTCCTGCAACTGTTTGGATCCAGTCTCAATCAGTGAGGGAGTGAATCAGTGCTGTGTAATATGTCTATTCTTATGCAGTGTGTGTTACAGAGCTGTATCTGGGGATATCATTATGGACTTGGGAACCTGCACTTGAAGCTTATCAAGAAAACCACAATAGGATGGTGAGAGGGAGAGTGAAAGAAGAAAAGGGCTCTCAAAGAAGCACGATGTGCCAGACTAAAGAGAAGATAGCCTCACTGGTTGGACCACAGCTGAACTAGTGCATGAAGTTCTGAGCTCAGTTCTAATGTTAGGAAAGACAATGATAAGCTCTCAGAGGACAACCAGAATGGGCTGCACTAAGAAGATAGAAAAAAGGAAACTGGGCTGTTTAGCTTGGAGAATGGAAAACTTATACTGGATTATATACCTTTAATCATTTGATTTTCACATGAATGAAGGTTTGATGCCAGTTGACAGAAATTAGAACAAGAGGTAGGAGGTTTGAAGAGAAAAAATATGGTTGATATAAGGAAAAAAAAACAAATAAAAATCAAGCTTATTAAAAAGGATTGCCTAGGAGGCAGTGTGATATTACACATTTGAGTTATCAATCAAAGATACATTGACCAATGGCTTAGGAATCTTACAGAGGGAATTCTGGTTATGTTACCAGTTAGACTAAATGGTATCTAAGTTCTCTTAATGATTCTAGGTCCAATTAATGCACTGCTGGTGGAGTTATGAATTGATCCAACCATTCTGGATGGCAATTTGGAATTATGCCCAAAGGTCTTTAAAAACTACCTGCCCTTTGATCCAGCCATACCACTGCTGGGTTTATACCCTGAAAAGATAATAAGGAAAAAGACTTGTACAAAAATATTTATAGCCGTGTTCTTTTTGGTGACAAAAAATTGTAAAATGAGGAGAAGCCCTTTGATTGGGGAATGGCTGAAAAAATTATGGTATCTGCTGGTGATGAAATACTATTGTGCTCAAAGGAATAAAGACCTGGAGGAATTCCATGTGAACTGAAATGACTTCCAATAATTGATACAGAGTGAAAGGAGCAAATCCAGGAGAACATTGTACACAGAGACTGATACATTATGGCATAATTGAATATAATAGACTTCTCCACTAGCAGCAATGCAATGACCCAGGACAAATCAGAGGAACTTATGAGAAAGAACAGTGTCCACATTCAGAAAAAGAGCTGTGGGAGCAGAAATGGAGAATAAAAACATATGATAGATCAAGTAGTTCTATGGGGATATGATTAGGGTTTTAATGTTAAAAGATCACTAACTGCAAATATGAAGAACTTGGAAATAGTTTTTGAACTATGATACATGTATAATGCAGTGGAATTGCTTGTCAGCTCTGGGAGGGGGACGGGAAAAGGTGTGGGAAAAATCATGAATCTTGTATCCATGGAAAAATACTCTAAACAAACTTTTAAAAATAATTTTTTTCAAGAAGACTTGGACCTTAAGCATACAGAAAAAAAGTGATATGTAAAATTTCCACTTAAAATGATTTTCCTTGGACCTTAGAAACTTGAGAAAACTCCCACATAATTCAGGACTCTTTTCCTTAGCTGTTCCCTCAGTGGTGAGAACAGGGAATGTATCTTACTTTCTTCATTACCCATTGTTATCTTTCCACCTTCCAGTGCCACCATTTTCTGATATGATTAATGCATCCCAAGATCACAGTAACTTTTTCTGACAGATGAATCACAATACTGGGCATTGAGAAAAATACCTTGAAAGCAAGATCCATGGAATATTGGAAGGGGTCACCGACAAAGGTTGTGGGATCTTTCATGAGAGTCCTCTAAAAATACTAAGATATTATCTAAAAATACTAAAAAATACATATATCTGGAAGAGTTCATTAGAAAGCAAAGTAAGAGATAAAACTAGAATGCCTCCTAGCTTGGGGATTTTAAAATACCAAATAAACAAACAAATAAACCAAAAATACTAGACCTTTCCCCTTCAGATTTTTTTTTTCATATCCTATCCGGATTCAAGTAGGTAATAAATTAGGGAAGTAGAGATTTGTAAGTAATTTGTGAATGGTCCTAACAAGAATAAGAGTAAATCTATGTATTTGCATTGTGGTCCTAGAAGATAAGGCACCAAAATAGTCAATCATATGGTTGGTATTATATGGACCTAACTCACTAATCTAACCATGAAAGCTTGTTTAGATATACAAGATCATTAGAAAAGAGAATCAATACCCTGAACACCCTGCTTCTCTTAAAGTCATTTAAGATTTTATTTTTTATAATTTTTATAATTTTATGATTTTTATGATTGCTTTTTATGATTGCTATCTTAAATCTGTTATCTTAAAATTGTTACCTTAAAATTCTGATTGTAGTGGTATTTGTGTCCCCAAGTCTTTCTCATGAATTATTTTTAGGTCAATGAACTAATATTTATTAAGCACCTACTATAAGCTAGGAACCAAGGATATAAGTATAATTTTGACATAATTCCTATAAACAATGTCCTTAAATTCTAGTGGGGAAGACATGTGTGTAATTTATGTGCATATATGAATGTATGTATAGAATATACATATATCTATATGTAATCAAAACACAAAGTTGTTAATTACAAATCAGTTTGAGAGAGAGAATCTAGATATTTAGGGAATTAAGAAAAATTCCAAAAAGAAAATGGCTCCAGTGCTTCATCTCCAAGAAAGAGAGATTCAATGAGGTAGACTTAAGGAGTAAGAGCATTCCAGACAGGGTAAGTTACAAGTATAAAAACATGAAAGTGGGAGATGGAGGATTGTGTGCAAAGAATAGGAAAATGGTCAGTTTGGCTGGATTATAGAGTGCAATGTATTATAAACCTGAAAAGAAAAGCTAGGACTAGGCTTTGTAGGGTTTTAAAAGCTAACAAGTTCATATTATATTCTAGTGCAAGCCTATTCTCAGCTACCTAGCTTGGTTGAGAAGGGAAATCGCCTGGTCATGACCTATTTCTAAAGTAAAATGCTACACATTCTAGTCTACTACTTTGGTCTAAAATGGGGAAATAGGTAGATAGGTAGATGGAGAGACAGATAAAAATTGATATGTATGGGGGCAGCTGGGTAACTCAGTGGACTGAGAGCCAAGCCTAGAGATGGGAGGTCCTAGGTTCAAATCTGGCCTCAGACACTTCCCAGTTGTGTGACTCTGGGCAAGTCACTTGACCCCCATTGCCCACCCTTACCACTCTTCCACCAAGGAACCAATACACAGAAGTTAAGGGTTTAAAAAAAAAGTAAAAAAAAAATTGATATGTATGTGTATTCCAGTAGCCTTTTGGGGCAAATGGGGTATTCAGGTAGAACTAGCACTTCTAGTGTGAGTGCTTTTCTTGGGTTTGCTCATCTACCTTTGGCATTTCCTTTTTACCAAACACTTTGCTGTGGTTCCAAGAAGCTGTAGCATGCCCAGTGATCACACCGAAGTAAAACTATCTTGGTAGATGGGCTAAACCAGTTTGAAGGTAAATAGTGGGCCCCAAGACCTTCCATGATTTAGAGGAAATGTTTACTGCAAGCATGAGAAGACTTCTCTGGGTTAAATGTGTGAATGAGAACAATTTGTTCTAAAAACCAAGAAGGTGACTAAAGCAGGTTTTGTAGAGTGCTTAGATCTTGATCAAACATTGAAGATGTCATTGGTAACCACTTTATCCTGGACCATTGCCAGTCGTCCTGACTTTTGTCTTGCCACTGGACTTTGGTGAATGGAAGAGAGAGTGAGACGAGTGATTTTGTGCAACTCTACCTCCGTTAAAGCTAATTCATGAGCAAGTTAAGATATCATCTGTGATATCCCTGGCTTTCTTCCAAAAAAAAGGACTAGCAACAATTCCAACAGCCTTTTAATTGGTGTTTTGTGTGTATATTAGGCTAGTGGTGATGAGGGTCTGAACTAAAGTGGTAGGTGTATGGGTAAAGAGAAAGGATAGGATACAAAAGATGTTCAAGACTTAGAATTGGCAAAATGAGTCGACTGATTAGATATGGTAAAAGTAGGAGAATGAGGAGTCCAGGATAACACCAAGACTACAGTTCTGACATACTGAGAGGATGGTTCTGCTTTTAATAGAAATATGGAAGTTTAGAAGAGGGGTGTGTTAAAAGGAAATGATAATGAGCACAGGTTTTAGATATATTCTATTGAACATGAAGTATGAAATGTTGAATGGACAGTTGGTGGCATAGGACTGAATTTCATTTATTCAATCCCAAATACAAGGTGACCCACAGATTTCATGTAAGATGACCTGTGATTCCATCCTGGCACTATTCCTAATGATCTGTGTGACCTTCAGCGCCTGAAAGCCCCTAGGTAGGACTCAGACTCTTAAAAATTAAACTGAGAGGTTGAGACTACATAATCTCTGAGATTTTATTCAGTTCAAAATCTAAGATTCAATAATTTCATTTTTGCAAATATATCTCATTAGATTAGCTTCAGTACTTCATGTGAATACAGTATTTTTGTCATTTTTTCCTCTGTCTATGTATTTGACCACCCCTCTTGTTTGGTTTTGTTTGCATTTTTGATAAATATGACAATGTGACAGCTCTAAGACAACCATTGTAGAGGAGATACTGCCATGAATTGGTAATAGATTTCTATACAAATAAAATCAGAGGTCCAGTTTTTTTTTAATGTTGACTCATGAGAAATTATAGATGCCTCAGGCATTTCATTATAAACTTTCCTCTAGGTTGTTATCAGTCCATAAATCATCATGCCAATAATCGAAATACTTCTGTGTCCTTTATATACAGCATCATGAAACTCAAATCCTTCCATCTTTCCCTTAAGAATAGGATGGCAGAGTTTCAAACCCAGGCTCAGCCACTTCCCAGCTGTGTGACCCTGGGCAAGTCACTTGACCCCCATTGCCCACCCTTACTAATCTTCCACCTATGAGACAATACACCAAAGTACAAGGGTTTAAAAAAAAAGAACAGGATGGCAGCATTTGACATCTTCCTTCTTGAAATACAATAATATAAATGATATCATAAACAAATTAGCGGAGGATAAAATAGTTTACCTGACAGATTTATTAATAAGGGAAGAATGTATGTTCAAATAAGACCTAGAGAACATTATAAGATGCAAAATAGATAACGTTGAACACATTAAATTAAAAAGACTTTGCACAAACAAAACCAATGCAACCAAGATTCTAAAGGAAACAACAATCTGGGAAAAAGTGTTATACCAAATATTTCTGAAAAAAATCTAATTTCTCAAAATACATCTAGATCTGAGTCAAATTTATAAGAATACAAGACATTCCCCAATTGAAAAATTTTCAATGGATGTGAGTAGGCAATTCTAAGATGAAGAAATTAAAACTATCTTTAGTCATTTGAAAAATGCTCTAAATAACTACTAATTGAGCAAATGCAAATTAAAACATGTCTGAGCTACTATCTCATACCTATCACACTCAATAATATGATAAAAAAGGAAAATGATAAATATTGAATGGACTGTGGAAACAATTGTGACACTAAAATATTGTTGGTAGAGCTTTGAACTGATACAATCATTCTGGAGGAAAATTTGGAACTATTCCCGCACGGTTATCAAACTGTGTACACCCTTTAACCCAGCAGTTCTACTGTTAGGTCTGTATCTCAAAGAGGGGAAAAGGACCTACTCATATAAAAAATTTTATTTAAAGCAGCTCTTTTTTTGTGATGCAAAGAACTGGAAACTGAATGGATGTCCATCAATTGGGGAATGGCTGAACAAGTTTTGTTATATGATTGCAATGAAATAATATTGTGCCATGAGAAATGACAAAACTATCACAGAAAAACCTGGAAACAGCTATATGAAGTGATACAAAGTGAAGTGAAGAGAACCAGGAGAATGTTTTACATGGTTACAAAAATAGTATATGAAGGTCAACTATGAGTGACTTCACTATTATCAGAAATATAAGGATCCAGGAAAACTCCAAGGGACTCATGACAAAAAATACTATCGACTGCTACCAAAGCAACTGCCAGTGTATGAATGCAGATCAAAGAATACTTTACTTCACTCTATTTCCTTCACAAATTTCTTTCTAGGTAAGAAAATGGCAAGAAATATAATTGCAAAATTCAAGAGCTTTCAAGCAAAGGAAAAAATCTTACAAGAAGCTAGAAAGACGCAATTCAAATATCAAGGAACACCAATCAGGATCACACAGGATCTGGCAGCCTCCACACTAAAAGACCGTAAGGCCTGTAATACAATATTCAGAAAGGCAAGACAGCTGAGCCTGCAACCACGGATCAACTACCCATCAAAATTGACTATATATTTCCAGGGGAAAGTATGGGCATTCAACAAATTTGAAGAATTCCAAATATTTGCACAGAAAAGACCAGGGCTAAATGGAAAGTTTGAGATCCAACCACAAAAATCGAGAGAAACATGAAAAGGTAAATAAGAAACAGAGGGGAAAGAAAGAAAACTTATAATTTTTAAATTTGCCTTTTTAAGGGCCTCAGTAAGATCTAATTATCTATATTCCTATGTAGAGAAATGTTATGTATAATTCTCTGTAGTGAACTCTATTCACTATTATAGTATTCACTATTATAGTAATCAGAAGAATAATTCACAGGGTGAGGGTGGAACACTAAATAATCTAAGATGACATGGGGGATGGGAAAGAGGGG
>NC_058131.1:67646906-67747067 GCF_016433145.1 Gracilinanus agilis
TATATTTTTTTTTCTTTTGAGGTAGACATGGCATGTTCACACAAACTCTAGCATCAGTGTGGTAGAGTGAGAAGAGAGCTAAATTGGAAGATCTCAAGCTCTATCATTGAGAAAATATTATCTATTATCAAAACCTGGGATTTGTTTTTAAATGCAAAATGAAATCATTGGTTTAGATGGCCTAAAAAGGTCTTTTCCTCTACTAGTTTTATGATCCTAAGCCATTTTACCTTCTTGAGGTTCACTTTCTTCCTCAAAAAAATGGGATAAATCACACATTAAATATTTCTTATTAAACTGTTTTAAGGACAGTATTGTATAGATTGCAACAGAATGGAGTAATAAAAATGGATTTTGAGTAAAAAATTAGGATTAAAATTCTAATTCTACTTCTTGCCTATTTAATCTTTTATAAATTATTTTCCACATCCAGGAATTAACTAAATACAGGAAAGTAAGGCGGTAAGGGTAGTAGGCTATTAGGAATAATACTTGTAGTAATGGTAATGATTATGCTGGAAGTAATGGAAGAAGAGGAAGAACATCTATAGCAGCAGCAGTATCAGCAGTAGTAGTGGAATTAATAGTAATGATTCACATTTATATAAATGTTAGCTATTATTAGAGAGTATCTTATATTTTATAGCCTAAAGAGCTGTAAGGGATCCTTTGTTTTGTCTAATGAAGCATAACATTTTACAGATGAAGGCAGGGAAAGAATAAGTATCATTAGACACCTTCTCTGTGCTTTAAAAATACTATCTCATTTGATCCTCACAACAACCCTAGAAGATAATGACATTATTATCTTCATTTTATAATTGAGGAAATTGATAGTAGTCACACAGTTAGTAAATGATTGAGGCTAAACTTCTATACTACTATAAAAATAATAACAACTAACATCTCTCTGTCATATTTCACTGCACAATTTTTTTTACTCATTTGATCCTCACGACAACCCTGGGATGAAGGTACTATTAAGATCTACATTTTGCAGATGAAGAATCTGAGGCAAACTGAAGTTATGTGACTAATTGGGGGTCATGCAGCTAATAAGTGACAGATATAAGATTTTAGTTCAGATCTTCATCCCCCCCCCAACCCACTATTCTATCCCACACTACTTTTTGTCTTTAAGGACAGAGATCTCTACTGTTAATATTCCTGCTTTCTGTAAGAGAGTCAGGGGGCAGAGGAGAACTACTATCAACATACAGCCAGGTCTTACTCAATGCACCAAATACTCAAGTGCCATGGAGAGAGAAGAGTGACACTGAATCAAGCAAATCAAATTTTCAGTTATAATATTCAGTAGATCAAAGACTTCAGGTACAAGTAGTACTCCCAAATGAGAGTTTCAAGTTCTGTGACAGGTTCCTAAAAATATTATTGAGTGATTTAGCATACTGAAGTGATTTGCTGTATTCTGAGTATCTAGGCAGATTAATATATTAAAGCTACTCATTGGTGAGAATCACAAGCAATTTTCTGATTAGGTTTTTCATGAGATACTTTCCAAATCAGGCTTTGGCAACTTTCCTATCTTGAAATGCAAGAATGATTTTAATTCAACATAAGGTTGGTGTGTTCTTCTGATAATATTCATTTGTTTAAAAATGTAGAACAACTAGGATTTTTGGCATAGCAAATAAAAATGAATGGACAGGAGAAGAAAGGAAGAAAGAAACAAAGAAAGAAAGGAAGGAAGGAAGGAAGGAAGGAAGAAAAAATGAAGCAAAGAAAGAAAAAATTATAAATGAGTTGTTAAATTGTATTCTTAAGTGGACTTTTTCATCAAGAAACTACTTAAGCTGATGAAATGACATGTCAAGAGAAAAAATGGAAAGGAGAAAGGAAGGAGGGAAGGAAGGAAGAGAAGAAGGAAGGAAGGAAGGACACAAATATGCACAAACTTAATCATACACATATATTTTCATTGTTATAGGTGTGGCAGTTAGTTTATTCAATGAATAGAATGCTGAGTCTGTAGTCAAGAATAGCTGAGTTTCAAATACAACCTTAGACACCTACTAGTTGCCTGATCCTGAAGAAATCACTTAAGTTCTGTTTGCCTTAATACACTAGAGAAGAAAATGGCAAAACTCTCCTTTAATTTTGCTAAGCAAATTACATGGACAGAATTGGCATTTTATGATCCACAGATCTCAAAAAATTGGACACAACTAAATGACTTGAAGAACAATACTCTATGTATTCTGCAAGGGCTCTGAATGAACAAGAGTTTTACTTTTAATGCTATCCATACCCAGAGAAAGAACTGTGGGAGCAGAAATACAGAATAAAAACATATGATCGATCATTTGGTTCAATGGGGATATGGTTGGGGTTTTGGTGTTAAAAGATTATGCTATTGCAAATATGAATATGAATAGGTTTTGAACAATGATATATGTATAATAACCCAGTGGAATTGCTTGTCAGCTTCTGGCGGGAGGAGGAACAAGGGGTGGGAAAAATCATGAATCATGTAACCATGGAAAATTATTCTAAATAAATGGATAAACTATTTTAAAAAGAGTTTTACTTTTAGATTGATAAAGTCTAAAATGTTGACAAAATCTTTTTTCCTACTTTTCTAGCTCTCTGCAAGGCTGAAAGGGCTCTGCACAGGATCAGAGGACATGTTATATTTTTTCTTGTTTCCTGAATTGCTTTTGTGAAAGAACTTATGAAATGCCAACCATAGTGGTAATGAGTCTTTGAATACCAGTTTGGTCTCTAGGAAACAGACATGGCTTCTTCCTGGGCTTACACATGAAGTGTTTTTAGCATGGTAGAAGCTTTCAGAACTTGCTCTTTGTTGTAATAGATTTTAACCATTTCTAAGTCTGTTCATGCCATGATGAAACATCTAAATAAGACTTTGGTTCCAACCAGTATGACTGAGACGTGATATCTTTACACTCTAACTTTAGCATTAACAATTGTCTATTGGAGCATTCTGCTTTCCAAGTGACCAGTGGAAAATATGAGAATCCAGTCAATCAGAATTTATATTTACCACTTTGAAATGACTGACAACATTGGAAACTGCACAATTTCTGGGTTGGTAAAAAAAAAAAAGATCTAATTAGTAGCAATGTAATCTCCTCTCATGATTTCCCCCAAGACCCTTTTGTAAGGAGAAAAAAATCTCATCTAGATTTTCCTTTTTAAGATTTTCAATAAAGCTGTCAGCGAGGTTACCAATGATGAGGACTCTTTTATGCAAAAGACAATAGTGACTGAAGACAGAAATTTGCATTAGGAAGGCAGAAAAAATATTTTTTCCAAGTCCTAATAAGTATATCACTATTGTAAAATATCTTTCAGGTCATCGAATAGCATCCATGCTGATCCCTAAAGAGTTTTATTTTATACCAAAAGTTCTATTCTATTCAGATGTCCCAGGGACAAATTTTCCAATAACTTCTTTGTTCCATGGAGATATATTTACCTTTGTGGTTATATTCAGTTTTGACATCTGCGAAGAAGATATAATAATGGAGCATGGCATACTGTAGAGCTGCAAAATGTAATTTAGAGAGCACATGGTGTAGTATAGGGAGTGTTGGGCTTGCAGTCAGGAAAACCTGGCTTCAAATCCCACCTCAGACAACTCCTATCTGTGTGACCCTAAAATGGAATGGATTTAATGCTTTCCAAAGTCCCCTTTTGCTCCAAGTATTTGAGCATATAATTATACCTAGTTCACAGGATTTTTGTGGGAATCAAATGAAAGGCTTTACAAACCTTTAAGCACCATATAAATATTTATTACTACTTCTTCTGCTGCTGCTGGTTCTGTTGTTATCATCATTATTATTACCATCACTATCATCATCATCATCATCATCATCATCATCATCATCCTCCTCCCATTGAGGCACTTAGGTGGTAAGGCGAGTGGAGAGAGAGAGAGAGACCCAGAATCGGAAAGAGGTGAGTTCAAATCCACTCTAAGATGCTCACTAATTCTATCAGCCTGGGAGAGACATTTAGTTTGTCTGCCTTAGCTTCTTCATCTATAAAATGTGGATAATGATAGCAGCTACCTCCCAGGGTTTTTGAGGATCACATGAGATAAAAGCACTTAGCACATTGTCTGGCACTTGGTAAGTACTATACAAATGTTATATGATTAGAATTATTTTACCATACTACAGAGGTTTTAGTCTTTACCTATCAACTAAAAACTCTTGAAAGGAGACAAAACATAGAAGAGCTTGTACGTTGATCCTGTCTCTATTATCAGTTTACTACACTAGAGATTTTTGAGAATTTTCCTTTAAGTGAGGTCTGAGGCTTTCATATTTTTGTAAAACTGAGTTATTTACCTCCCAATGAGAGACATCATTCATGCTGTGTAACATCTTGTTTACATTCTTGTATGGATGCTTTCTCTGATTTCTGTTTTTCTATCTGTTCAGATAAATGTTTTTATTTGCTATGCATGTTCATTGAGGAACTAACGTCTATTGGCAAGGAAGAATATATAGATGGGGATAATCCTACCCCACTAAGGGATAGCAATATTAGATTGAACCTGAAAATTATTTCTTTTAGACTAATAATATTTAAGTGAGCATATAGATATGCCTTGAGCTCTATATACCCTGTTTCTAGGAAAAGCATCTGGCCCCAATTGTTCCTTCCCTTGGCAGAAAGAACTAAAAATTGTTTTGGAGAAGTGTATTTAAACATATATGTGTGCATATATGTGTATATGTATGCATATATGTAACATATAATGATGCATGTACTTGTATATATGTGTTATATATATGTATCTATGTATACATGGTATATAATTTTCACTCTTTGAGAGCCACATGCAGACAGACTCGGGTGAACACTCATAACCTACTTGGGCACAACAACACACAGCACCACTAATAATGCATTATGTATAGTGTAACAATAGTTCTTTCTCTGGAGTTGGACATATGCAAGTCATTATTCAAACACTATTTTTTTTCTTATTGTATGCAATGTTCTCTTGGTTCTACTTGTTTTACTCTTCATAATTTCATATAAGTTTTCCATGGTTTTTCAAAATTAAGCTGTTTCTCACTTCTTATGACACAATACTATTCTATAACAATCAATTTCCCATTTTTTGCCACATAAAGTTGCTATATTTTAGAACATATAGGTACTTTTACTTTTTCCCTGATCACCTGAGGAAATAAACCTAATAGTGGTATTCCTGAGTCAAAAAATATGCAAATTTTTATATCTCTTTGGGTATAATTCCAGATTACTCTTCGAAATGGTTTTATCTATTCACAGTCCCACAGTGTATTAGTGTTCCCCTTTCCCACATCCCTTTCAACATTTGTCATTTTATTCTTTTATCGTTTTAGTCAATCTAATATGTGTGAAATATCTCAGAGGTATTTTGGTTTGCTTTTCTCTAATCATTAATGATTCTGAGGATGATTCAAATAGTTATGTAAAGCTTTGATTTCATGATCCACATAGTGTTTTTTAACTTTGGACCATTTATCAATTGGGGAATGGCTCATATTCTTACATAATTGATATGATATCTTTCTCTCTGAGAAAAGGTTGATAATTTTCCCCAAACTTATTGTTTTCCTTATAATCTTGGCTTAATTAGTCTTATTTGTACAAAACCTTTTCAGTTTAATGTATACAAAATCATCTATTTTTCATTTCACAATAATTTCTCTCCCTTGTCTATTCATAAAATCTTCTCCTCTTCATAAACCTGATAGACAACATGTTCCATGTCCTTTTAATTTGCTTATCTCTCTTTATGACTAGCTCATGTAACCATTTTGATATTGGTAAATGACATAAGATATTTGTCCATTGATTTTTTTCTAAATTATTACTTTCCAGTTTCCCTACAATTTTTACTAAATATTGAATTCATATTAAAAAATGTTGGATCTTTACTTTTGTCAAACACAACATTACCATACTTTCTTACAACTATTTGTTTTTCTGTTGCCTTCATCCACTTTTCTATTTCTTAGCCATAACTAAATAATTTTGATCATTACTGCTTCATAATATAGTTAAAATCTGATACTACTAAATCTCTCTTTCTTTTGTAATTTTTAATTAATTCTTTTGATATTCTTGAAATTTTATTTTTTTCCAAATGGACTTTAATATTTTTTGTTCAATAAAATATTTTGACAATTTCATTTGGATGACAGTGAATGAGTAAATAGTTTAGATGGTACTGTCATTTTAATAATATTCACTCTACACACCCATGAACAATGAACATTTTGCAAATCTGACATTTTATAAAATATGCTTTGTAATCATGTTCATATAGTTTTTTGGATTTGCTTTAGCAGATATACTTCAAGGTATTTTATTCTCTCTATAGTTAATTTAAGATCCTTAGAACACAAAATATCAGTTAGAATGTGAAGCAGCTTAGTGTAATGGAAAGACTCCAAAAATTGTGAATCAGTACCTCAAGTTTTATTATAGTAGAATTCTATTTGCTTAGCTCTGTAGCCATGAACATATATTCATTGTCATTGTTCCTCTGTTGATTCCTTTGCAAACTGAGATTAATGACATTTGGAATATATTCGTCATGGGACTGTTGGAAATAAAGTTCTATATAAATATGAAATATTATCATTAATATTATTAATAATTATATTTAGGACATTATATTATTATTATTATTAGGAGATATTATAATTATTAGGAATTTTAAGGCAGATAGATCTTGGGATCATGTGTCTGAAGATGGAAGAGATTTGAGAGATCATGAACCCTTTCAGAGATAGTGAGTTCATCCGGTTTGCTTTAGAATGGGGAAAAGCATGCTTGGAAAGGTATGTAAAATAGAAAGCTTGATCAGAAGTACACACTTTGAGTGACATTAAAAAAAAGTGTAAAAAAAAAGTGCAAAACTAACGAGGATACTTGAGATACAAACTACCTTAGAGCTCACTGTAGTCTAGGGACCCAACCTGGGATCTATGAACATCTTTATTTCTTTCTAATTTTGGTGAATCCGTTTGAATATTTTTTATTCTTTTGTGATATTATGTATTTTACACATAAAATAAATTTTCTGAGAAAGGTTCATAGGCTTCACCAGGTTGTTGTTCAAGAGATCCGTGACACAAATCAGGTTAAAAATCCCTCAAGGAAATACAGGCATAAAGAAGAGAAATTATTTGCCTAAAGTCAAGCTCAAGATCCAAGGCTAGACTGCATTGGTACCAGACCGTTTCTCGCTCCCCTGAACCATACAAAGCAAAACTGGGGCACTGAAGCAACATCCCTTTAAAAACGGTCCTGACTATGAGGATTTCTGAAATCTCTGATCTCTCTGCTTTATGGCAACTCAGGAAAGGGAAATGAGAGAATCAGCAAGGATAATTTCTCCCAGGAGTCCATTTGAGCATATTTAATGGATTCCCTCCTCTTGGTGTCAGGAGCACCCATTTCAACTTATTATGGGTCAGAAGGTCAATTGATGGAGGAATAGAAACTGTTCAATAATTAAATATTTATCGAGGGCATCTGAGTTCCCCCATCATAAAGGACTAATAATATCTCTTACCCACAAACATTCACCCAGAGAGAAGGAATCGTTTATAAATGTGCTGCTCTTTGGTTGATTTGTTCTTCTACAAGGGGAAAGTCAGTAGAGCCGGTTCTGAAGGGATTCTGGCCACACAGGTCTCACTTGAGGAGGGCAGTGAGTTGGAAGGGACACCCACAGAATACAAATACTCATTGAACACAGATTAGAAATGAGGATGGCGAGGAGGCTTTCTGTGACCACAAAGTAATGAGATCATATTTAATGAGTTTAAGGAGAAAAGGAAAATTAAAGCAAAGACCAAGCTGCAAGACAAGAGCTCAGAGATTTTGTTGCCTTCAATCGTTCATTTGTAAGGGAGAAATAACATCCTCGGGAGCCCTTGGGGTGTCCGTTTGTGTTCCTCTGCATTATAAGTGTTCATTAATTTGCTGAATGAATTTGATAATTAAATTTGTCTGTCTATAATTTTGAATATGATGCAAAAAGACCTGGCCTGGGAGTCGGGAAAAAAAAATTCAAGTCCCATCTCTGTTCCTTAGGGGCCAGCGGATCTCAAGCATGTGAGTGACTCTCCCTGTCACTACCCCAGGCGCTCCCCTACTCTCTAGGATGAGGATGCAGGGCCGGGGTTGATCTGCCCACTAGAGGGACCAACTTCACCTGAAGCTCCCCATTGACAGCCATCACAGAGCTAGCCCAACATTAAAGTGAAGACCTTGGGCCAGTTGGGTAGCTCAGTGGATTGAGAGTCAGGCCTAGAGACAGGAGATCCTAGGTTCAAATCTGACCTCAGACACTTCTCAGCTGTGTGACCCTGGGCAAGTCACTTGACCTCCATTGCCTACCCTTACCACTCTTCTGCCTTAGAGTCAATACACAGAAGTTAAGGATTAAAAAAAAAAGTGAAGACCTCCATTCCAATCAACCATAGCAATGTAGCCCCAGGTTAAAGACCTTACCTGAAATATTTAGGATATACACATATACACAAAAAGGACATCAACACTGTTTAGACTGTCCAGGATTTTCTATTCTAAAATGTGTATGTGTGTATTTGCATGTGTCTTTGAGACAGGATTGAGTCATTTAACATAAGTACAATTAAATAATTGTAATTACAAATAAAAAATAAATAAATAAATGAATGAATGAATATATATATATATAAGCTTTATATCCTTTATACTTTGGGAGTTATATACATATATGTTTCATTAAATATATATATTTCATTAAAATATAAAAATATATATCTATATATTTCATTAAAAAGGACACTGTGAAACAGGAACTGTATTCATCACAAGAAATATAAAGACAAAAAGGACACTTTCTGAACTCCCAAAGTGGACTATATATTCTGTGTGCAGAACCAGAAAAAAAAGAGATAAAAGATAATGTAAACACAAAGAGATCTCTTTTTCTCCGTTTTTTCCCCTAAATCCTTAATTTCTGACTGCAACAACTTTAAGACAAAAGAACAAGGGCTAAGCAAACAGGGCTAAGTGATTTTCCCAGGGTCACCTAGGTAGGAAGTATCTGAGGCCAGATTAAAAGCCAAGACCTGCCAACTCCAGACTTGGTGTGTTATCCACTGTGCCACCTAGCTTCCCAAAGAGAATATGTTTTAAAAAACTTTAACTTCCATCTTAGAATCCATCTTAAGTATTATTTCCACAGCAGGAGAGCAGTAAGGTCTAGGCAATGGGGGTCAAGTGACTTGCCTGGGGTCATATAGCCAGAAATTACCTGAGGTCAGATTTTAAATCAAGGACCTCCTGTTTCTGAGCCTGATTTAGTCACCTACTTGCCACAAAAGATCACTTTTTTTAAAATTTGGCAAATTTTAATTAATTAATTAATTAATTGATTAAGAATATTTTTAATGTTATTGATCAAAACCTATTTTCATATTACTGATATTTGTACTAGTGTGATCATTTAGAGCAGTGGTTCCCAAACTTTTTTGGCCTACTGCCCCCTTTCCAGAAAAAAATATTACTTAGTGCCCCCTGAAAATTAATTTTTAAAAATTTTAATAGCAATTAATAGGAAAGATATGTATTAATTTTTCTACCTTTTTTGTATAATATAGTAAAGAAAGGTATAAATTAGAAACATTGAACTTTGAAATTATGAAACTATTTATTGACCTAAACTATTCATGGCCCCCAAATGCACCTGTGGCCATCACCGCTCCCCTGGATCACTGCAGCACCCACCAGGGGGCGGTGGTGCCCACTTTGGGAGTCAGTGGTTTAGAGTCTACATCCCCAATCATCTCCCCATCAACTCATATGATCAAGCAGTTGTTTTTCTTCTGTGTTTCTGCTCCCAAAGTTCTTCCTCAATGTGGCTAGTTTTCTTTCTTATAAGTCCCTCAAAATTATCCTGTATTGCTGCAAGTAGAGAAATCCATTACATTCTATTTTACCACAGTTTATCAGTCTCTGTGTACAATGTTCTTCTGGCTCTGCTCCTTTCACTCTGCATCAATTCCTGGAGGTCCTTCCAGTTCACATGGAATTCCTCCAGTTCTTTATTCCTTTTAGCACAATAGTATTCCATCACCAACATATACCACAATTTGTTTAGCCATTCCCCAATGGAAGGGCATCCTCTCATTTTCCAATTCTTTGCCACCACAAAGAATGTGGCTATAAATATTTTTGTACAAGTCTTTTTCCCTATGAAAGAGATCACTTTCAATTGTAATCTAGGGAAGGTCCCATCTGAGTTGGGAATTGAATGTAGGAATTTAAGAAATGGAGCAGAATCCAGCTCAAATAACCATCTACTCTGTTGCAGGGAGGCTGAAAATTTCAGGTTGAGATTTATAATCCCATTTTGCTGAAATCTTGAAAATGTGAAAGTGGAAAGAATGATTTAAGATCTAATATTCAGTTAAAATTCCTTCTCCATCCTTTGACTTTTCCTTTTCTACTACTGAAAAGGAAGGCCAGGAAAAGAAAAATGATAAAATCATTTTCTTATGTCATTTAATTAACATTATTTCATTTGATCCTGACCAAAAAAGAGGGTGTGAACATATATAATGCTGTATTCTTATTCCCAATTTTACTAATGAGTAAAATGAAGACTTTGAATATTGAGTGGCTTGTCCAAATCCACCAAATTACTGAGGAGGAAAATTCAAATTTTTATTCTTCTGACTCCATCTAGTTCCTTACTCTTTCTTTCTCTCTCCATGTTCAAAGAACAAATGAAGAAGAAAAAACAAAAGCTTTAGTTAGAGAATCTTATAATAGAAAGGGACCTTAGAAAATATCTGGTCCTGTTTTCTCATTGCACAGAAACTGAGACCAAGCCCAAACAGAGAGAAGCAGGACAATGCCAAGATGTGGTCAATCTGAAAAAATACAAATAAGGTAAATTGTAAACCACAAGGTTTCCTGTGTGCAAATTATATCTTAAAGGCCCAATACTCCCATAAACTCAGGGCTGATCCAACAGATGGGGATTAGTGGTAATCAAGCACCCTCTCTCTATTTTAAATATAATTTACAATGAATAGGAGCTGAAAAGACATTCTCTAGAATTTTCTCAATGAATTTCTGTAGGGCAATTCCTTCAAACAGGTTAAAGAATATACTGGTGAGAGATCCTGCAGGAGAAAAAGTCAAGAGAATATAAACAATAAAAATTAGGTTATAAATGTGTCTATCATTTCAGTTTTACTTAGGGATGCTATTCTCAATCACAGCAAGGTTTTAAACTTAACCCTCTATGCAGCATGCCTTGGACAATGAGACCTATTTGTGTCCATTCTTAGAATTATTTAAAAAAAAACAAACAAACAAGCAACTGAACAGACTATACAATGAAAGAACCCCAGGAGTGGACAATCATGAGTTATCAGAGTCATTTATTTTTGTGTCTATCCATTTATTTTAACAGAGAGAAATAGGTGAGCCACTAAGGGAGTCCTCAAGAGAGGACATTTAACAGCTAAAAAGGACAATTTGTTTTTGTATCTTGCCAGTGAGGCTTTGCGCCAAAGGAATAGCATATTAGGTGGATGTATGTGGTCTTAGCCAAGGTCAGGAAGTTTTGTGATTAATGTCATATAGTCTCAGATTTATTTAGAACCATTCAGAGCTTGAACGAATTCTAGAGATAACTTTACACTTTCTTACTTTATATACCTTGTCGTCACAGATCTGGTCCTTCATGTTTTAAAATATTAGTTTTATCATGTCACTGGCAAGGTGGGGGTTGCATTAACCCCCATCCTTCTTGTACCCAGAGCCCACTTTACCTCAGATCTATTATGGAGTCAGATAAGTGGCAGTAGAGTTGAGCATGGAATCAGAAAAATTGAGTTCATTACCAAAAGGGACTTGTGATAAAAATGGTACCCATAGCCAAAGAAGGAATTGTTGGAGTCTGAGAGCTGATCAAAACTTGTCATCTTTAGATGGGAGGTTCTAGGTTCAAATATGGCCTCAGACACTTCCCAGCTGTGTAACCCTAGGCAAGTCACTTGACCCTCATTGCCTACCCTTTACCACTCTTCTGCCTTAGAGCCAATACATAGTATTGACTCCAAGATGTAAGGTAAGGGTTTAAAAAACAAAACAAAATAAAATGTCATCTTGGTGGCAGCTGGGTGGCTCAGTAGATGGATTACCAGGCCTAGTGATGGGAGGTTCTGGGTTCAAAACTGACCTCAGATATTTCCTAGCTGTTTGACTCTGGGCATATCACTTAACTCCCATTGTCTAGCCCTTATCACTCCTCTGCCTTTGGACCAATACAGAGTATTGATTCTAGACAGAAGGTAACAGTTTAAAAAATAATAAAAACTAAATTATAAAACTTGTCATCTTATGCTTTATTTCTTTCTTGAGATTGTTATTGAATATATGATATCTGTCTCCTATCACAACATGAGCAATATGGAAATATGTTTTGCATAAAAATATGAATATAACCAATATCAGACTATTTATTGCCTCAAGGAAGTGTAGAAGGTAGGGAGGAAAAAAATCTGAATTCTAAAATGTCAGAAAATAATTGTCACATGTAAAACCCAGTGGAATTGCTTGTTGGTCATGGGAAGGGGGTGGGAGGAGGAAAGGGAAAGAACATGAATCATGTAACCATGGAAAAATATTCTAAATCAATTGATTAAATAAAATTTTTCAAATTAAAAAAATGAAAATAATTGTCAAATATCGTTTGACAAATATCGTAACTGAAAAAGATAAATTAAAAAGAACAAAGAAAAACTTGAATGCAGATTTGGTCCAGAACATTTAAAAGTTGTGTAACCCTGGGCACATCATTTAACCTAAACTTTCTCAATTGTAAAAGGAGGATAATAATAGCCCTTACTTCCCAGGATCAAAGGAGATAATATTTTAAAGCATTTAGCAAAATGTCTAGTACATAGTAGGTACTAAAGAAATGTTTGTTCCTTTCTTGACTCAGGAAAGCAGCACTTCCCTACATCAACATTCTAAGAATATGCCATCCCAAATAATTTCTATCAAGCCTCTAATGTAGACTATTTCCATAAACTCAGACATTGGTACTAATCATGGACATGGAAGATCACCACCCTTCTCAATTCTAATTACTGAAACCTTTACTCCAACCACAATGACAAATTTTACCTTTGGTCTCACCAATATTTACAACCAATCCTCAATTATTTTGAACTCTGACATTTTCTGAATTAGATTATGATTTCCATTTTTTTCCCATTTCTCCCTTTTTATGATTCTTCTTAAGCCTATCCTTTATCCTTGATGGGACTTGAAATCTCTTTGCCCTCCATTATTTTCTAACCTATCACCTTTGTAATATTGGTGAGATCAAAGGTAAAATTTGTCATTGTGGTTGGAGTAAAGGTTTGTAATGATTTACAATCTTAGTATAATGACTTAGTTTACCTCACTGCAGCCTAAACAGAGTTTTCTATAGGCTGATAAATCAATATGTCAATATGTAATCATCTAACCTAGTTTCTCAGAGAATGCATACATCAGTGGTTTTTTTTGGAAGAACATTCAGTTTCTTCAGGGAGGAGTGGAAAGGAGAGGTTTTGGGGGCCTTGTGATGCCTGAGCTACATGTTTGACTGTATCTAAGTTATGATTGTGATTTTCCTGGGGTCCACTCTCACTACTGGGGACTACAACAGTGAGCTACTACACTAAAAAATAATCCTTTACACAGCTTCCAAAATATTCTTTCTAATACCTATCTGACAATATTATTTTCTCCTACTCAAAAATATATAGTGGCTACCTACTACTGAGTATAAAATTCTCTGAAATATAATTAGAGCTTTATTTTTCAGAGAATTCATTATACTCCATTCAGTACCCTCCATGCTCCAGCTAATCTGACCAACTAGCATTTTTGCCCATCCCAGCATTCCATTTCCCCATCTCTCTATGGTCAGCAGTTCATGTCTGAAATGTAATCATTCCCTTCTTATTTCTCCCTCCTTTCAAGTGTCAGGTCAGAAACCAATTCCCCTGAAACCTTTTCAGATTTCCTTTGGTCATTAGTGTTCTCTCCCTCCTTTGATAATCTTGCAATGCCTAGAGAAAAACCACTTCTCTGCTGGGGGAAAGTAAATGAAAGATAATTAGCATTTTTGTTGGCAGATATGCATAATAAAGAAAAGACTGTGGCCCAGGTGCTTCACCTGGCCTTTTGTTTTGCCCAAAATTAATTTGCATGCCAAGAATAGCTCACATTTATAATACTTTAAGGTTTGAAAAGTGTTTTGCATAAATTATCTCAATTTGATGCCAATCAAAGAAGATCCTGGTAGATGTGTAGGTGTTATCATTCTAATATCCATATATTCCTTGTTGTTATTGTTGCTGCTGTTAGTGCTGCTCCCTGGGTAGAAACATTCACCAAGATAACTTTAGGGTACACAAATTCTCAAACTGAAGTTAAATATGAATTTTAAGAAATTCACTATCCCTACTCAAGCAATTGCCTTGCAATCTAGTCCTCAATCAAGACCAGACAAATAGTTGTTAAAATAATAGTTCTAATCTTGTCCTGAACATATTTTTAAAATTTTTGTTGACTGCCTACTAGGTGAAGTGGCTCACTGCTAATCTTCTATGAAATAATCAGCCTGCCATTTTCAGGAAGAGGCTTTCTAACTACTGCACATTATTAGCTGGGAAAAAGAGATCCTCAGAAATGCCTATGAAGTGATAAAGCTTAGAAAAATAGAGGAGGGAACAAACTGACAACCATGACATCAGAAGAGGCAAATAGGTGACATGGACATATGGATTCCTTACATGTGCTCTCTCCATATGTACTCTCAGTCTATGTGAATTGCTTCCTTTAAATTCCAAAAGTGTTCCTGGACATGTTTTCTTCACATAATTTCCTTGATATAGTATAAGATGAAAATCAAAGTATTTCCTTCCTTCCTTTCTTTCTTTGTTTCTTCCTTCCTTCCTTTCTTCCTTCTTTCATTTGTTTGTTCATTTGTTTGTTTTTTCTCCTTTCCTATCTTTCATATTTTCTTCCTTCCTTCCTTTGTTCTTTCCTTTTCCCCTCCCTCCCTTTCTTCTTTCTTTCTTTCTTTCTTTCTTTCTTTCTTTCTTTCTTTCTTTCTTTCTTTCTTTCTTTCTTTCTTTCTTTCTTTCTTTCTTTCTTTCTTTCTTTCTTTCTTTCTTTCTTTCTTTCTTTCTTTCTTTCTTTCTCTATAGTCTATGATGTGATTTTGTGAGCATTTATAGAAAGGGTTAAATGAATATTGACAAGAGAACAGGAAATGCTAATATCATGGATTGACCTTTTCTTGTCACTTTATTTGTGAGTCTATTTAAATAAACATATTCTATTTTCAACTATGTGATACCATGTTGGTAAGGAATCATGAGTTATGTTTTTGATTTAATAATGGATTATGGAATGTCTACAACCTAGGGTAGTTTTTAAATGTGTATTCATTTTTCCTTAGGGGGTCTATAGACTATCTATCTATCTATCACTGCCTATCAGTTTATCTTTTATATATGTGAGTATATATGTGTATATTTGACATATGTATATGTAAATATGTAGTGTGTATGCATATACACATATATTTCTTCTCTTCTGCTTATATATACATATTTAGGCATATATTCATGTTTTCTAGCTTTTGAGAATGATAGTAGTTGACTCAGTTATGTGAAGATGGGACTAATCTACCCTCCCGATTTTTAGATTTAGTCCCTAAAAGTGTAAACACCCCACTTAACTTGAGTGGGGGAATCCTGTCACCTATATATACAAAAGTGGGTAATGAATCAGAATTGACTGACTGCCACCTGGGCAGTCCTAAGCAAAGCTTTAGCTGTAATTGGTCCATGTAAAATAGAAGGAATGCACAGGAAGTGGCAGAAAAGAATCACCTTTAAAAAGGAGTTACAACTTCCTGTGGGGACATCTTCACCATTCTTAGGAGTTTGGAGTTAGAGTTGGAGGCTGATAAAGAATCTGCATAGTAGACCTGAGACCTTGGACTTGGTGAAAATGTTCTTAAATCTCTCCCTTTGAACGACCATATGATAAGTGAAAAAGACTGACTCCTCCCAGGATTTTTTTCTGAAGGGACTTTCCTCGAGAGAGAGGCTTCATGACTGAAGCCCTTGCTTTATTGATCCCTCAGACCTCCTCCCTCAGCTCAAGTCTGAGACCCCTCTAGCTGAGCACTAATTAGCCCTGCATGGGTTGAGCCTGGAGCTAGAGCAAAATACTTAGCGTGTTAGGTTAGATATCTTGCCCTATACTCTCTCTGATTTTCTTACTTTCACTCTCTCTTCCTATCTGTAAATAAACTACTATAATTCATTCTGACTTGAATCTTTCATTTAGAACTGAATCAGTTTCTGGTAACAAAAACTCTTAATATTCAATCCAACCATAATTTTTACTATTTTAGTAATTAATATTTTTGAGGGAGTAGATGTGTTTTTATATTTCCTATTAGGCCCATTTCTTTCTGATATAATAATAATAATAACAATGACAACCATAGATGGCATTTAAATAATACTTTAATGTTTAAAAATTATTTATAATATGATCTCCCTTTACTCTCAAAACCATGGGAAATAGTAGCTATTATCCTTACTTTCCAAATAAAAAATAGATGCAAGGCTAAAATAATTTGCTCAAGGTCATATAGCTATTAAGTGTTTATACCTAGATTTGAACTCACATCTACCCTAAAGTCAAGTCCAGTGATTTATTCACCATGACCCTTAGTTGATTCAAAATACTGCTCTGCTTTTGGATGGGTAATACCAAGAGATAATTCAGCAATACATATACTTTGGAGGGACACTGAAGATAGATGCCTAATGATTCAAGATCAAAACTGAATAGGAAGAAGAGAAGAGGCAGTTTGCATATCAAAAATTGTACAAAGCTTTCAACATACTGCACATCTATCCCCAAATCAAATACATATGCACCTTTTTAACAGGAAAATAATTTTATCTATAATATATGGCTTGAACTATATATTTCCACATTTTCCAAGGACTTGTAAGAGAGACTCACTGAAAGGGCAATGGGGAGACACATGGTGGGAATAATTAAGCTTCGGCATATTACTAGCAATGAATCAGCAAAAACATCATATGAAATATATCATCCAAGGCATTTGTATTTGCAAAGGAAGGTGGCAAGGTCTTGTATCACAGTGAAGGATAACAGAAGGACAGATGGACAGACTCAATGCTGTATGCATACAAGTTATAACTGGAACTATGTAATTTGGTCTTCTATGTGCTTTTAATATTAGTCCTTATGATGAATTGATTTGTTGACATCACAAAAACATTAAAATATTGAATTATGAGACTTGAATCTGTACTTCACTAAGCATAGTGCATTTTAATTCATCAGTGCAATTTTAATTCAAGATACTTGTCTGTTCTAGTACTTGATGTTTCCTGTGAGATTTCCAAAGTAAGTCTTCTCTCTATCACCCCAGACTAGAATACCTCCACATCTTCAAATTAGTCTTTATGATGTACAAAACCTTCATACTCTCACTCCTTCATTCCTTTCCAATCTTCTTATACCTTATTTTCACACTATCCTCCTAGTTATTCATGAACAAGATACTAAATTGTTTGGCTCCGGGCATTTTATTGAACTGTATTTCATACCTGAAATGATCCCTCTCTGACTACTGACTTCCTCATATCCTTTTGTTGTTGCTATTCAGTCATTTCATTTATGTCCTACTCTTCCTCATCCCATTTGGAGTTTTCTTGGCAAAGATATGAATGGTTTGTCATTTCCTTCTCCAGTTAATTTTACAGAAAGGGAAACTGAGGCAAATAGGGTTAAGTAACTTGCCCAGGGTCACACATTTAGTAAGTGTCTGAAGTCAGATTTGAACTCAGGAAGAGGAGTCTTATTGATTCCAGGTCAGACACTCCAACTACTTTATAAACTAACCACGTCCATTTTTCTTTATATTCCAACAAGAATCCAACCTTCTACAGAAAGCCTTTCTGAATCTCTCAATGCCAGTGACTATTCTCTATTAATAATTTCGTATTTATCCTTTTTATAGTTTATCTTGCATATATTTTCATGTTGTCTTCCCATTAGATTATAAGCTCCTTGAGGTCAAGGATTATTTGTTGACTCTTATTGTATTGCTTGTGTTTAGCAAAGTGCCTGGTACATAGAAAATGCCCAATAAATGTTTATTGATTAACCTATTAATTGATTAGTGGACAAAACTTTTATGGTGTGTCACTCTCTCCTTAGTTTCCTTGTTCAAAGTGTCATTGACAAAATGTCCACACTGTTGAAACTGACAAGTAGTAGTTAAATAACTCTAAAAAAGTTACTTAAAATTTATCTCTTACAAAAACAATTATTATTGACTAAATTCAAAGTTCACATTTTAAAATACTTTACTTTTGGACATTCATCTCTCCAGTTTTGGACTCGAGATATTACAAATTAATTTGTATTGTTCTAACAGGTTCTACTGAAGATTAGGTTAGAAGCAATTATATTCTAAAGGGATTTTTCATTTTAATTCCTTTTCCTTTTTTAATTTAAAGGTCAGAATGAAGGTTTCAATTCTGATTTTTTTCCACAATTTTGAGAAGCCTTGCTTATAGTTTATAGTCTAGTCATTAGAAATGGGAAAATGGCATTATTTATCATTAATAGCCATCTCTATACTAAGAGATTGGATTAGAAATCTTTAGAGGACATTCTGAACTTATATTTGATACTTTTTCAATAGCCTTGGGATTTTTCCTGGTAAATAACTGAATATTTAATGTTCTTCATTTTTCTTTAATTACCGGATTATTTTATACTTATTCCCTTCTAAATAGCATGGTATAGAGGATAGAAAATCATTTAAGAAGCAAGGAAAAACTGTATTCAAATCTTGCTTCTGTCAAATACTGTTTTGTTGTTTTATTTTTTGGTAACCTACAGCTAAGTAAAAACCTTTAACCTCTCAGTAGGCAACCATTTAATACTATAAATTGAAGAGAATATATGAATTTATGAAAGTAGAATTTTTTTCTCCTCTGGGTCTTCATATGAATGGAAACATAAGTTCAGGTTCTATCACTCTCCATATGCAATAAATACTATTCTGGGCACTCTGGACACATTATTTCTATAACTGGTTTGAAATCACAACTTTTTAATTTAACTTGTTCAACTGTAGGAATAACTTTATCAGCAGAGTACAGTGATTTCAAATCCATTCCAATATGATTTGAATTGACTGTCAATTATGCTTTTACTGTCAGTCTCCAGTCCTTTCCTCTCCTGGAACAACACAGCGATGCAACGTTGTGACGATAAAATGGCGCCTCAAGAATATCTCTAGGTAAATGTACAAAAAGAAAACTTATTTCTCTTTTGCTACGAGAAGAATATGTAGACTAGAAGAGGGATGTGATAGATTACTTACAAGAAAATCACCTTTTTCTTATAGAAGAAATGTGTTTTAAAAGTATAAAAAATAAAACAAATCCTTTACTCAATGTTCTTTTCAGGAAAGTTGACACTTAACATTTATGGAACACAGCCTAGGTCTTCACTTGTGTGACTTGGGAACAGAAAACAGCACTATTTTTAAAAGCTGTCATCAATTGAACAGTTGTAATAAGCTAATAATTCACTGCAACAAGTGTGAAACATCTGGTAGTTTTGTTAGATGTTAACTGTAGCACAATAGATAGTGCTGATCCAGGAATTACATTAATAGGAACAGAATTATCGAGTTGTAGTGCTTTTTGAAGGAGACTAGAAAGGTCATCGAATATAATTCCTTTACTGAATATCTGGAACAAGCTGATATTCTAAGAGTTTGAAAAACAAGCACAAAGTTAAACAGCCAGATAGAGTTCTCTCTCTCTCTCTCTCTCTCTCTGTCTTTCTCTCTCTCTCTCTCTCTCTCTCTCTCTCTCTCTCTCTCTCTCTCTCTCTCTCTCTCTCTCTCATCTGTCATGATTCTCTTGGAGTTGTCCCAGATCTTTGCCTGATCAATAAAAGTTGTCATTCAATAAAAGTTGTCATTCACAGTTCATTCTCATACATTAATTGTACAACATTATCCTGGTTCTATTCACTTCTCTTTGCATCAATTCATTTAAGTCTTTCCAGATTTTTTTTCTATTTGTGTGATTATTGTTTTTGTCAGTTCTTATGGCACAATAGTATCCCATTACAAGTATATACCCCATGAGGAGGTAGGTGGATCGTTAGATTGAGAGCCAGGCCAAGAGACAGGAGGTCCTAGGTTTAAAATCTAGACTCAGACACTTCCTAGCTGTGTGACCCTCGACAATTCACTTGACCCCTATTGCCCACCCTTACCACTCCTGGGCCAAGGACGGTCCCTAGCCCGGATGAAAAAGGAGGAGGGTTGGGCGTGGGGCTAGCAACCCCACCCTGTAAAAACTACATCTGCTAAAGAAACTGCAACCTAAAGTAGGGGCAGCTGGGCTAGCTCAGTGGATTGAGAGCCAGGCCTAGAGACGAAAGGTCCTAGGTTCAAACCCGGGCTCAGACACTTCCCAGCTGGGTGACTCTGAGCGACTGTGTGACCCACTGCCTACTGGTTGTGGCCCTATGCTCCTAGAATGGAGTCCCAGGATAAAAAAAAAAAAAAAAAAAAAAAAAAAAAAAAAAAAAACACCTTACCATTCCTTTTCCTTGGAACCAATACACAATATTGATTCTAAGATAGAAGGATAGTTTAAAAAATAATAATAAAAAGAAAATAAGTATGTACCTCAACTTATTCTGCCATTCCCTAACTGATGGACATCCCTTCAGTTTCCAGTTCTTTGCTACTACACAAAGAGCTTCTATGAACATATTTGTACAGGTAGGTTCTTTCCCATTATATTAATCTCTTAGGAATACAGATATAGTGGTGTTATTGTCAAGTCAAAGGATGTCCACTGTTTGATGACCCTTTTGGCATGGTTCAAGTTGCTCTAAAGGAGGGGTCAGCAAAGTATGGCTCTCGAGCCTTATCTGGTTCTTTTGAGGACCAGATATGGCTCTTTCTGCAGGAGTCATAAAGTCCATTTTCTTTTCAGGTGCTGTTACAGGAGCAGCACTGTGAGCACTGACAGACAAACCGCAGCACAGTAACTAACAGTTTACACATGACATCATGCACGTGACACGTCAGCGTCATGACGTCACATATAATGTACCTTTCAGTACCGCAACTATTTTCTAAGATGGAAGCTCCCTCATTGATATTGCCGTGCAAGACGAATCCTGGCATTTAGTTCGGTTTGGTAGGTGTGCTGTGTGTTCCTCCTTCTGCCCTCCTTTTACTCTTTCCATACCTGTTACTAACATCTTGGGGTTCTGTATAGTGATTGATCACTTTTGTCTAAATTCTCTCCCCCTCTGCCTCTGATTTACATGGCTCTATCTCAGTGCATATATACATTTACAATCCTGTCTCACTTTTTTTTTTACCTATTCTGCTGCTATATTGATTTTTCAGTGAGGACACTGCCTTGTTTGTTACCTCTATTCATGGGGTCTGCACTCCCTATTTGTGGGATTGTTATTGTTTTTAACTTTTCTACCTGCTCTTAAAGGGGAACTATAGTCAGATTACATCTTTACATATACTTCATTAGTGAGAAGCATTTCTCCCCAGTAGTTGTTTCATTTGATACAGAATGATTGATTAGGCAGCACTGATAAACACCTGTACCAGGAAATGTGTGTGATGTGTCCTGGACAGTTTTCCATGAAAAGGTACCCTCCTCCCCCACTACTTACTAATGCCTGCACACAAGTCATGTTATTTTCTGTAATCTCCTTATCTCCTACTTAATTTATGTGGCCAAATGGCTTAACCAGCTGGCTGGCAGCTTTTTTTTCTCCTGTTGCCTGACTTGAGAGAGGGAGATGAAAAAGTATTCTTCCCTGAATTTTTCTTTCTTTATTTCAGCAATTTTCTAAGTGTAAAGAAGTTTTATATGTATGTGTGCAGTTATATCAGTACTATACTGCCCCATTAAGTCTTGTTTTTAGATTAATAAAATAGCTTGAATTGGATGTTTTTCTTTCTTTTTGTTTTCACAGCTGGAGAAGGGGACAGGCCCTAGCTGGTACTTAACTTCAAATTTTCTAATTAAACTGAACTGCACTTTCCTTACTTTTAATAAAGTAGTCAGCTAACTAATTGCAGAAACCCTTTTATTGAAGAAGATGACTAAAAGAAGAAGAGGAGTATTAAAGGATGATGAATATCGTACTTTTTTTTAGCAGAAATGGACAGAGGAATTCGCCTTTGTGGAGCAAGCAGGTTCTGCAGTGTGTCTAATATGCAATGAAAAAATTTTATTGATGAAATGGTCAAATATAAAATGACACTTTGACCTACGCCATACTACATTTGCATCGAAATATCCTGCGAGGGACAGCAGGAAGAAAGCATGTGAAGAGCTACTGTGCAGAGTGCAAGCTAGTCAGCAGCAACCCCATGTTTGGACCCAACAAGGCAACTGGAATTCGGCTAGCTTTGCTGCTACTTTAGCAACTGTGAGAAACAGAAAGCCATTCACGGATGGGGAGTATGCCAAAACATTCATGCTTGATGTTGCCAATGAACTTTTTGATGACTTTTCAGATAAGGACAAGATAATCAAATGAATAAAAGGCATGCCTCTGTTGGCAAAAACTGTTCACAATCATATGGTAATCATGGCAAATCAAATTGAGGAAACACAACTGAAGGACATAAATGCAGCACTATTCTTTTCTTTTGCTGTGGATGAGTCAACAGATATAAGCCATTTATCCCAGTTCAGCGTGATTGCAAGGTATGTTGTTGGTGACACACTATGTGAGGAAAGTCATGCTGTTTTGCCTTTGAAAGGAACAACAAGAGGGAAGGATTTATTCAAGTCTTTCACTGAGCTCGCTAATGAAAAAAATCTACCAATGGATAAACTTATTTCAGTGTGTACTGAAGGTTGCTCTGTGCACGGTGGGGAAAAACAGAGGATTCGTAGCGCTTCTTCGTGAACATGAAAAGAGACCCATCCTAAGTTTTCATTGCATCCTACATCAGAAAGCGCTTTGTGCTCAGATGTGTGGCGAGCAGCTTGGTCAGGTGATGTCACTGGTCATTCAGGTGGTCAATTTTATTGTTACCCGAGCTTTAAATGATTGCCAGTTTAAAACACTGCTGGAAGAAGTTGGGAGTAATTATCCTGGTCTGCTTCTGCACAGCAATGTGCATTGGTTGTCAAGAGGGAAAGTGCTCAACTGTTTTGCAGCTTGACTGAGCAAAACCTGGACTTTTCTTGAAATAAAAAATGTTGAGCATCCTGAGTTAGCCAACACTGAGTGGCTCCTGAAGTTCTACTATCTTGTAGACATAACTCAACATCTGAACCAGCTCAGTGTGAAAATGCAAGGCATTGGAAATACAGACTTATCCCTTCAACAAGCAGTGTTTGTATTTGAAAATAAGCTAGAAATCTTCATCACTGACTTTGAAACAGGTCGTTTACTACACTTTGAAAAACTGGGAGAGTTTAAAGATGCATGCACAACAAGTGACCCTGCTCAACATCTTGATCTTCAGCAGCTAGCGGGCTTCACATCTAATCTCCTGCAGTCATTCAAAGCATGCTTTGGGGAATTTCGTGAGCCCACTCTTCTTTTTAAGTTCATAACCCATCCACAAGAGTGTGCAGTGGACAGTGCTGACCTGAGTTACATCCCCGGTGCCTCTGTCAGAGATTTTAAGCTTCAAGCTGCTGATCTAAAGGCCTCAGACATGTGGGTGAATAAGTTCAAGTAACGAAGATTTGGAAAGACTTGCACAACAGCAAGCAGAGTTGGCAAGCAATCACAAGTGGGGAGAAATGAAAAATCTTCAACTCACAGATCAGCTGATTGTCAAAACTTGGAACACCCTTCCTGTCACATACCACATTGCTGTACTGACAATTTTGGCTCTATGTATGCATGTGAGCAGTCTTACTCACATCTAAAGAACATTAAAACCAACCTAAGATCACTTTTAACAGATGGAAGTCTCAATGCCTGCATGAAGCTTAACCTTACCACATATCAACCAGACTATAAATCCATCAGCAAAACCATTCAGCACCAGAAGTCACATTAATGGTAAGAAGT
The DNA here is from genome assembly GCF_016433145.1 of Gracilinanus agilis. NCBI lineage: Eukaryota > Metazoa > Chordata > Mammalia > Didelphimorphia > Didelphidae > Gracilinanus > Gracilinanus agilis. Next base: position 67,671,147 of record NC_058131.1, read on the forward strand.
ACTTTATTCATCATTGGTTAGCACATAATAACATTATTAAAAATAGTTCAGAGACTTATTGTACTTTAAAAGTGTTGTTCTTACATAAAATGCACATATTTACTTGTATTCAGTGTTAAACATATTGTACGGTTCTCATGAAATTACATTTTAAAAAATGTGGTGTTTATGGCTCTCATGGCCAAAAAGATTGCAGATCCCTGCTCTAAAGAATGGTTGTATCAGTTTGGAACTCCACCAGTAGTGTTTTAGTGTCCCATTTTTTGACATCCCTTCCAGCATTTAATATTTTCCTTTTTTGCCATGTTAGCCAGTCTGAAGGGTGTGAGATGGTACCTCAGAATTGTTTAATTTTTTTTTTAATACTCAATAGTAATTTGGAACATTTTTTTCCTCTGACTAAAGGTCATTTTAATTTCTTCCTCTGAGAATTGCCTATTCATATCCTTTAACCATTTAGCAGGGGAAAAATGCTTTGTATTATTATTAGACTCAGTTCTCTATGTATTTGAAAAAACAAATCTTTTGTTAGAGACTTGCTATATTTTTCCCAATTTCTTGTTTGCCTTTTACTCTTGGTTTCATTGTTTTTGTTTGTTCAGAAACTTTTTAATTTAATATAGTCACAGTTCTCTTTTACATCTCATAATGCTTTCTTTGTGTTTACTTAAATTCTTCCCATATCCATAGGTCTGACAGGTAAACTATTTTGGTTTGACCTAATTTACTAATTTTATTATCCTTTATTTCTAAATCATGTATCAATTTTGAATGTAGAATGAGTTTTTATCTATGCTTTATTTTCGCCTTACTCTTTTCCAATTTTTGTCAAATAGTGAGTCCTGCATTAATTTTGGGATTTGTCAAATATATATATATATATATACATATATATATATATATATATATATATATATCAGAATAGAGACATATAATGGTCTCAAATTACTCTTCATACTTCACCAAAATCTTTATTAGCCATGCATACAATCTAGAATCTTTAATAAGCCAACTTTACTGTTTCACTCATAGTTGATTTCTTAGAGCTTGCTCTAGAAAATGAACAATTCTCAGTGATCCATACAAAGACATTTCCATTGGACTGCAAATGCATATAAAGAAAAATCCCCATGACATCTTTGTGATGTCATTAATGACCCAGAGACAGATATCCAAGAATTACTTACACTATAAACACCAGTCAAAAGTCTAAGAACCAAAGAGTCTCTGAGGAGGAAAAGATCTCCATGGTCATCTATCCAACCCAGTCTGAAAATCTACACAATCTTCAAGTGGTCATTCATTATTTTCCTCAAGACCTTCTGATGAACATAATGCTACTATGTTCTCATGCAATCTATTCTGCATTTGGATTTTGCTGATAATAGTTACTATAGGTGAAATTTTCCTCTCAAAAAGTTACACTACAATTTTGGATTAAGGAAAAAAGTTAATCTCTGTCCTTCAGATCTACTATAAAATGTCTGAAGGGAGTTATCAATTGTTTGACTCCTCAACTCCTCCCTCATTATCTTTTCTGGATTATATAGCATCAATTTCTTCAACAAATCCTTGTGTCTCTCAGGTCTTTCACTATCCTTGTCATCCTACAGTGGATGCTTTCCAGTTTATTGGTGCCCTTCACCTAACAGTACTCAGAGTCCATTATGAAACTTTTAATATAAAGTGACCATTTTCTAGACAATGGTACTATTACCTCCCATATTCTAGTCACTGAGTCATTCTCAGAACATATTAGTTAGTTATCAGGACTTCTATATCACATTAGCAACATTTTAAGTTTATGGTCTATTAAGTTGTCCAGATATTTTTCAAAGAAAACTAGTCATTCTTCTATCATCATGTACCTTGATTCAGATTTTTTTATCCAAATATGAGACTTTATATTTATCTGAATTAAATTGTATCTTATTAGATTTAGTTCAGAATTTTAATTTTTCAATTTCAATTTTAATTTAATTTTTTACCCAAATATGAGACTTTACATTTGTCTGAATTAAATTTTATCATATTAGATTTAGTTCAGAATTTTAATTTTCAGTTTAATTTTAATTTTTTAAAATCAGATTTAGTCATCCAATGAAGTGCCTATCCTTCTCACATACAACTTTGATAAACATGAAATCTCTGCTTTGCATCTAAGTCATTTCCTCTCCAGCTCATTTTATAGATACTGAGTAATAGAGGGTATATTTGAACTCGGGTTCTTCTGACTCTATACCTGGCACTCTATTTAAAGTGCCAATTTGCTGTCCCCAGTTTTTAAATAGATGTAAATATTTCACTGAAGGACATGTTTATTTGGCTCTGAGGGATGTATTATATTTGACATGGGGACATGATAAGGAAAGAGCGTACATTCTGTTGAGGTATATTTGAACAGAATCCATCTTTTCTTTACAGGAATTAGAGAGCCAGGTAGGAGTCAGAAATATAGAGTGAATGAATGAATGATCATACATTAAACTTCTACTTTGTGGGAAACATCATTAATCTGTGGACCCCTAGAAAACAGGCACCGTCTTTTGCCTTTCCTTGCATTCCAGGTATTTAGTCCTCTACCTGGGACTTCAATGTTTATTTACTAAATGAGTGGATGTACAATACAAAAGAAAAAATAGTTTTCCCCTTGAGCAACTTTTATTCTAGTCCAGAATCCAACAAAGAAAGGGAGAGTAAGATAGGGAAAGGTATTAGAAGGAAATTTACAGGCATGCATGGGGTGCAAACAGATGCAGCAGTGAAGAGAGGAATGGTCCTGGTGTTCAAGTCATGAGTTCAAGTAGAGCAACAAGCACTTCCTAGCTGTGTGACTATTAAAAATGGCTAGTCACTTGACCCTTTTTGCCTCAGTTTCTTCATCTGTAAAAAAGAACTGGAAAATTACTCCAGTATCTTTATCAAGAAAACACTAAATGGGGTGACAGAGAGTTGGATATAACTGAAAAAATTGAATAATTATGAAAATAGATGTATGGAGTGTAGAATTGGCAAATTCTATTCAGGAATGATGGCATAGTTAATTTGATTATGATTCTTGGTTCCATAGCTAGAGAAAGAACAAAATGGCTGTCACGGGGACAATAGGAGTGGAGGGCAGAGAAGATCCAATGAAGTGAAGGACTTCTGGAGCTCTAAAATAATCTAATTCTTATTGAGACAGTAAGGATTTGAGAGCAGGGCCCTGGAGTGGCAGCTCCTTTAAGGGATGGACTGTGTTGTGGGCAGACTGTGTAGGTAGTAACCTGATGAAGAGGGAGTGGGAAAACCACAGGATTATGCAGGATCTTATATGTTACCCAGTCTAAATTATACTTTGAAATACTGAAAATTAGAGTTTATGTAGTGTTTTATATTGATAAAATGCTTTTAAAATATCTCATTTTAGTCTCATAATATTGTTATCCTCACTTCACAAATAAGGAAACTGAGGCAGACAGAGATTAAGTGACTTGTCCTGGGTCACACAGCTAGCAGAATTCATCTGAGGAAGAATGTGAATTATTTTCCTCACTCTAGATCCAAGATACAATCCACAGGGCCACCTAAATGCTCAAAGAATCTCTTGAGGATTCTTGAAAAATTGCTATTGAGGGGAGAAAGTGGGTTAGAGATAATATGATTTAGCACATGGCTTTATTTATGTCACAGGTTAAATCCTTTCTCTCAAAACACATTTCTGCACCCTAAATGATGTTGTTTGTATTGTAGCAGAGAGTGGTGAAGAATTAGTCATGAGATGAACTAAAGAAGTACTCTATCTTATATGGATGAAGAAAAGAGAGTTCTAGTCCTTGTTTCATATACTGTTTGCTTGAACCCAAGACCCATGAATATTATAAGTTCTTTGTCTCCAAACCTGAACCCAGTTTCCAGCATATACTTTGTAGTGTTAGAGGCAAGAAAACATTACTGCAAGGAATGATTTTTACATAAGATAGACTGAGTTACTATACCTTCACCAAACTGATCATCTCCTTGTTCATTTCTGTTGGAAGGCTAGAATTTCTGGTAATATAAAAGTAGATTTAATTATTGTAATGAACACATCTTTGTTTTCCTGATGTTTATATTTAATTAACTGTCTTTGGGAACTACTTGGAAGCGTATAAAATTAAAAAATTAAAGCAAATCTTTTATATTAAAGGAATTTAAGACCAACAAGGATAAGAAATCCTGATGGAGAAATTAATAATAATAATAATAATAATAACTAACATTTATATAGATCTTCTTATATGCCAGCCACTTTACATTTATTATCTCATTTGATACTTATGCCAACTTTGGGAGGTGGAAGCTATTATCCCCATTTTACAAATGAGGAAACTAATCTTAAGAGTCTTATACAAGGTACTCACACAGGATGGATTTGGACTCAAGTCTTCCTGACTCCAGGACTAGCTTTCTATTCACTGCACTATTTAAATAATCTACCAGTGCTGCCAAATTGGGGTAGGAGTGGAATTGGTGACCACAAACTTTTTAGTCACTGGGATTGAGAGAGGTTTGCAGAGTTTGCTTATTGACAGGATTCATAACCTGCTCATGTAACTTATTGGACTGATTGCTTTGGAAAGCTTGGTAAGCCTATTTCAATGAGAAATTCTAGTATGCTTAGATTACTAAGGAGTGGAAAATCCTCCAATGAGTAACTTTTTACCCAGCTTTTACCTCCAGTGAACTATTTCCCTCAATGTCTAAGAATATTTTGGTTCATACCACATTGGCACCTACTGCTCTAGCAGATGCCTCTTCAAGTAGTTCAAGCCCTCCACTGAGTCCGGATGACTCGACCAGTGTCCCCCCTCAAGAGATCATGATTCCCATTTTGGCTGATTATGCTTCTTGGTTCCATAACTGGAGAGAGAACAAGATGGTTGTCAAGGAGACGGTGGAAATGGTGGGCAGAGAGGATAGAGTGAATTTTTGAGACTGGTTGAAGTTTTATCTTCATTTTGTAGAATTTCTTTCCTTGACTAGAGAAGAGATTCAGATCACACTGATTTCTGATCACTCTACCAGTATTTGCTGCAATCTGGGACCAGGTTTGGAAACAAAGAACTGTAATCATTCTTGGGGCTTGGGTTTGAGCAAGTGCTTATGTTCCAAGTATGTTCATTGCTCCTTTAGCCTCAGGACAGCTCAATTCATTCCTAAAGCATGTGGGTTTACCAACTGAAGCAATGGCTGGGGCAAATAAGGCTCATATTGAAGCATAATTCACTAAGAATAATGTCAGGGCAGGCCTAAAAGACAGAGAGGAAAAGAATAAGAAAGATGTAGAGAATGATATGATTTTAAAATTAAGTTATTTCTGTCTTTTAAATCATCAGAAATTCATAGCAATTAAGTGACCAGTAGTACAATTGATTCTTTGCATGAGTTCCTTATTATATTGAACCTACAAAAGTCAGGACTTTTTTTTTTTCCTGAAAAATAATACAGATTCACAGAATCTCAGAGTTGGAAGGAACCTCAAAGGTCATCTGATATACCTTGGACCTGAATAAGAATCTCTCCTAAGGTATTCCAAACTAGAGTTTGTCCAACTTTTGCTTGAGTAGCCCCAGTATTAAGGATCTCTTTACTACCTAAGGAAGCACATTTGAGAATTGTAAATCTCTGTTAGGAAGGTCTTCTTTAACCTGAGCTGAAATCTAGTACATTCTAGGAAATACATCTTTAGGGAAGACCTCTAGCTTTCATTTCTCCATAGACTTCCTCATTTGGAAAAACAAGGAGCCAGACATAGAACTGACTGACAGTGGTTTTCTCTTCCATGAATATGGGGAGGAGAGAGAGAGCAGGGTGAATTTAGCACAACTCCACAGCCTTCATTAATTTCTGATCCTTCGATCTGAAGGGTTTGGAGTGATGCTTAATTCAATTTTATTGCTTTTACTGGCTATTCTATAGGTAAAAGAAACATAGTGGACAGCAGAAAGCACATTAAAAAGAAGAAATGAAACTTGAAAATGAAAGTATTTCCTCACATTTTTCTTCCCTTCCCATTCAGCATTGTTACAAACTTATTTTTTCCTATTCTTTCTACCTTTTTATGTCTTTTCTCTGTCTCTCTTTTGCTTTAGGTCTTTTTACCTCTTTGTCTCTCTTTGCTGTCTTTCTGGTTGTCTTTGTCTTATGTGTCTCTTCCTCTCTGTGTACTTGTCTTCTTTTTTATTTTATAATTTATTTTGTTTAGAGACGACTTGGAGTATGTTACGGTTCTGGTGTCTCTGCCTCTTTTTGTGTCTCTTCCTCTCTGTTTACCTATCTTCTTTCTCATTTTATTTTATCTTTTTATTTAACAGTAACTTGGAGCATGTTTTGGTGGAAAAGGAGAATTGGGCTGTGAGGTTATTAATAATATTTTCTTCCACCACTCCCATCACCCAATTTCCATTTTATTTATCATGTCCTTATTTTTGTAATTTCTTATTCTATATTATAGTTATGTGTCCCCCTATTAGACTGCAAGATCTGAAGGCAATCATCAATTCTTATTAAAATTGTATATGGTCTTCACTGAATTCTGTAAGCAGTAAATGTTTGTTGGATTAAATTTTATTTAATCAGAAGAACTAAGTTTGGATACTAGCTCTTCTACTTACTGGCCAAGGTCAAGAGTCTTCATTGGTTAATATTTCAAATTCCAAGAATCATAGCATCTTAAGATAGGAAAGGTCTTTTAGAGAACATTTTGACTAATCTATTTTTCAGGGTAGAACATTGAAGTCTGGGCAAGCTAATTGTCTTATACAATGAAAAAAATCTAGGAAGAAGCAAAGTCAGGATATAAATGCAGGTGTTCTATGCCTAAGCCCAATGTAGTTTCCATCTTATCTATTTTGTTGGTATCTGACATTCGTGACACCATTTGGGATTTTTCTTCACAAAGATCCTAGAATGGTTGGCCATTTTCTTTTCTAGCTCATTTTACAGATGAGGAACTGAGGTAAACCAGTTTAAGTGATTTGACCAAAGTTACATTGCTAGTAACTATCTGAGACCAGTTTTTAACTCAGAAAAATGTTTTCCTTACTCAAGTCCCAGTACTCTATCCATTGCACCAACTAGCTCACTCTCTTATCCTATTACTTTGTCCTGAAGAATAAACCTGAAAAAAAATGCATTAGTCCTGGATTATCAACAAGATCCTAACAAAGAGATAAGGTATGTATATAAATACAGTTTGAATACAGAGAACCAAAATAGAAATTTGTAATTCATTACCTTTCTCTGTGCATCTTTATTTATCAATCTCCTAAAATATAAACACCATAAAGATATTTTCTAGGTCATATTTACTTCTTTACCTCCCCTTGCACTGTCACAGTCTTTGGCATGATAGAGCATAATTAATATTTATTAAATGAATTAATAAACACTTTGTCCTCTTCTTGACCATAGTAGAGTTTCTTTGCTCTGACTCTCCATAGGACTTGCCTTACTTTTTCTTATATTTTCTGTACATGTAGCATCCCTCTATAGACTCTAAGTTTCCTGACAGAGGGGGCTGGGTCGTATTCTGGATCCCCAACTATAAAAGGAGGATAAAGATCATTGTTAAACTGTATTAGAAGCTTGTTGCCCAGATTTAAATGTAAGAGAAAAGAAAGAAAAGGTAGAGGAAGAACAGGAAATCATTGGGACTTCATTTTATTATTTTTTAATGAAGACAACAGAAGGAACTTCAGAAAGAAATACAGACAAGGACAGCTTTGAAAGCTATAGGTTGAAGTTAACATATAACTAAAAAGAAAAGGAAGCCACATATAATAGAGATCTCTAGTTATGTACAATCTTCTTACATAATGTATATGCTATTGCCTACTTTGTTTGTTATTAACTCTAGAATAAGAATTAAAAAATAAAGAATATGTCCTCAAAGATTAAAGTGTTGTTTTAAAGTACCTTGTCAAATCTTAATCCTTTCTCCTGTTCTTCCTTTTCTTTATTTTAAATCTTGCCTCATTTTTCCAAATTGTCATTCATTGTATTTAATAAATACATGATAAACATTTGTAATATTGAATAATGTCATCTAATCTTTAAAGGCATTTTAAGGTTATGCATTGTTTCATATATATTTTCTCATTTTGTCCTCACAAAAAAACCTGAGAAGTAGTTGTTATTACTGAGGGATGCAAAAGTTAAATGGATTTGTGCAGGGTCACTCAGTTTCTGTTAAATCTTGCCTAGTTTTTTCCAAATTGTCATTTACTGTATTTAATAAAAACATAAGAAATATTTGTAATATTGAATAATGCCATCTAGTATTTTAAAGGCATTTTAAGATTACAAATTGTTTCATATATATTTTCTCATTTTATCCTCATAAAAAAACCTGAGAAGTAGTTGTTATTACTGAGGGATGCAGAAGTTAAATGATTTGTCCAGGGTCACTCAGTTTCTGAGGCAGGATTTAGAAGATATAAAGAGACCAGGCAAATACAGATTGCTCAAACTATGTCACAATTAAAAATAATAAAGACTAATATAAATATAGAAATTAGTATTTTAATTAACGCCATGGCCATGTTGGTAAAATCATTAGACCACGCACCGGTAAGAATTCAAACTGCCTCCGCCATTTTACCTTTTGTACCTTCCCATGCCTGCTAGCTAAGAGGGCGACTTCCTCCCAACCCCGGAGATTTAATCCCTCTCTTACATCATCATACTTCCTGTTTGCCATGAGGAATCATGGGAAATGTAGTTTCAAAGTCTCCCACATGTCCATAGAAAATATATAACATACTTTTAAATGGCATCTTCCCAATTTCAAATATACAATTCCCCCTGGGATCTGGCAAAAAAAAAGTTGGTCTTTTTTCTTTGCTGGATCCGTAAACATAGACAACTTCTAAAATTTCAGGAATTTGGGGGATAAAAGAAATAGATGAATGAATGGATAAAACTAGCTGCATTGACAAAAAACCAATTTGGGGACAGTCCCCTATTGGTATATTAGTGTACAATTAAAACAATATATACAACTCAATTTCAACTCCCCATAATTTCAATTAACTGCACCCCAAAGTTCAAATTTTGGTCTTCATGGTACAGTGAAGGCTTTTCAGGTATCTTCATGGTGTCTTCACCAAACATGTTGGTAGTCTGGATTCTGGGGAGATGGCAAGATCCTTATCCTGAAATTATTCTCAAAAGAATTTAAACTTTACATTATAGATTACAAAGCATACATTTTCTTCTAAGAATTATACACCTATGAGTTGTAATCTCTCATCCTAGAATATTAGAGATGGAATGGATGAAATTTAGAGATCAAGCCCAGAGTCCTACTTTGAAAAAGTAAGATATTGAGGCATAGGGAGGGAGTGACTTACCCAAGATCACATAACTTTTGTTTTACAGTTTTACTTTTAATTTTAAAACGTTCCCACGATTTGGAGATACTTGGTAACAAAGTGGTTCCATGTTGCAACGAAATAAATGAAGAAAAAAACATCATGTTTTTTCATGGAGTAAAGAGAAATTTTTTCCTCATCATCATTTCTAACCATCTCCAACAACTTTGAGATCATTTTCTACATATGGATAACCATTTTGGTGAGATGCTTGATTTCATCCATCAGGTACTTTTTTTAAACCCTTACTTTCTGTTTAAAAGGCAATATTAAATATTAGCTCTAAGGCAGAAGAATGGAAAGGACTGGGAAATTGGGGTTAAGTGACATACCCAGAATCATACAGCTAGTAAATTTCTGAAACCATATTTGAACCCAGGGCCATTTCTCTGCAGGTTTGACTCTATTCTGGGTTTTCTATTGTCTTTTTGAATTGTCATTTTGACTCTTTTGAGATGATGGCATTTTGTGAGTCACCGACAAAAACACCCCAGGAGGAAGGCTTTTGTGTTAGCAAACAGTATGACATCATTGAAAGTAAGGCAGAGTTTCTTTAGATTTGAGACAATTTTAGATTTTCTAATTTATTAGCTAAATTCCATTTCACAAACATTTACCAAAAATATAGTATGGGTAAAATACTGAGGATATCTGGATGTATCTGTGATTTCATAAGTAAGTAGAACTTCCAAATCAAAGAAGATCTCAGTTGATAAGACCTTAGTTGTCAGAGGCAAATGGAAATTAAATGACTTGCCCCAAGGGTCACAGAGCTTAGAGGTAGGTTTGAATCCAGGTCTTCCTGTTTACTTTGGCCCATGTAGTCTATATGTTATCTTTTAGGGATGTAAGTGGGTGAAAAACAAAGAGCCTCTGCCTTCAAAGTAGGCATTCAGAACTTAAAAGATCTATTATTCCATTAGTTTAAATAATGTCTCTGGCAAAAAAATAGACAAACTTACATGATCTACAGTAGAGGAGACAAACACACAACCTTGGGCACACTGCCCACAACACATTCACGAGGGGAAACCGAATTAAAGTGTAACTGGAAAATGTTTAATAAAATAAATTTTAAAAGTCAATAGAATCTAGATAATGTTAAAATGTGGTTTTCTAAGTCAATAGGCTTTCCAACTTGTTTGGATCCATCATAGGACAGATACTATTGGCACAGCCATAAAGAATCCAAGATTACATTTTGTCAGTATGAAGCAATGAGGATGCATTTTAATGGAAGGTCAAGATATAGAAACAGAGCTAGAATAAGAGATTTACTCACATGTTAATGAGCTCATTATTAACCCCAAAGCTCAGTGTTATCACACCAATATTCTCCAAGTGAAGCCTCTGACTGTAAATCATATAAAATTGAAATTAAATAAAATGTGCTGAAAAACAAACTTATTTTTACAACTTTCAAAATGATTCATGTCTGTGAGTGGGATTTAGAGTTCCCCAAGTCAAGGCCAATTGCAGATACACATTTATCAACCCTATAATATGTTTAATGATATTTTGTAATAACAAACTATATTGGAGGAAATAATAATACAACTATGAGTTAATCACACTATCTATAGCTCTACTGGGAGCTCTACTGTTTTCAAAACCCTTTCCTTACAAGGTGAAGTAGTATAAATAGTTTACCCACTTTAAAGATGGAAAAAAATAAAAAGTACTCAGAAAGATGTTCTTGGCTGCTAGCTAGTGTCACAGCCTGAATTGGAACTCAGTTCATGACTCTAAGGCTAGTGATCATTCCATATTGTTTACCAATTCTAAAACTTTGGGACTAGGGGAAAAAGTGGGAAAATAAATTTTGGTTCAGATTATCTTAAGCAGATGGATGGCATACCCATACAATTATTCTCTTTCTCTTTGTGTCATCTATATTAAAGCTTTAACAATAGGTGAACTATTATATTACATTTTCACTGCAAGTATTTTGTGGTATTCTGGGGATAAAAGGATTGTTTCTGAGAATCAGTATTATTGTAGGTTGCACCATATTCTGTTTAGTCACTTTAATTGGCTTTGTGTTTGCTTTAAGAAAGGGGAATTTTTCCACATGCTGGCTATAATTTCCAAATAATAACTCAGTAGATTTAGGGACTTTCATTATCCAAGTTTGTTATTCTTGGATTCAGGCATTCAATTGCATTTCTCCTGTCCAAGCAGACAGAAATGGAATGCAAGACAGAGTCTTTTGCAGAAAGTGCCTAATGAATGGGGTGTGTATTACTACCCTGATTAGCACAGTTCCAGTGTCGCTGGGAAACGTGTCAGGCTCTTGCAAAAGCTCCCTGACATGCACGTTTTCATTCTTCTCTCTGGACAGTTACCAGCTGCCTTTGGAACAGCAGGTTACCAGGTACTGATGGGAAAGTGTAGCTTTTTTTTTTCCAGTGGGGGACATTGCCAGAACACTTCAAGGTTAACAGTGGCAGACGGCTGAGGAATCAGGAGGGAAAAATAGTTTGAGGACACAGAATGAGATAGAAAATGAAAAGTAAAATTAGATAGAGTCCAGGAAGCCAGGATTTAGTTAAGACCACAGAACACAGATACTTTCACCTTCAAGTTTTTTTTTTTACATTTCAAGAATAAACAACTACAAAACAAACTAACTTTCCTCCTTTCCTCTCTTCCTTTTTTCTTCCTCCCTCCCTCCCTTTTTTCCTTCCTTCCTTCCTTTTTCCTTCCTTTTTTCTTTCTTTCCTTCCTTCTTTCCTTCCTTCTTTCCTTTCTTCCTTCATTCATTCTTTCCTTCCTTCATTCCTTCCTTCCTTATTCCTTCCTTTTTTCTTTCCTTTCATCCTTTGCTCCTCCCTCCCTCTTTTCTACCATCTCTCTCTGTCTCTCTTCCTCTCCCTCTCTGTCTCCATCTCTGTCTCTATCTCTCTTTCCTTCTGCAATATTTTATTTCCTTCTTTATTCCCTTCTTTTTTCTTTTTTTTGGTTAGAATTATAGAATTTAGAATTCAGAAACCTAAGAAATCATCTAGTCTGGTCTTTAATTTTACACCGAAGGTAATTAAAGTCCAGAGATGGAATTGATTCATCCAAGGTCATGTAAGTGATATATCGCACAGCCAGGATTCAATACTAATTTTCTTGGTCTGTGAATCAGAGTTTTATTTTGTTTTCTTTTTCTCCTACTGCACCATTCTATATCCAATAATTAGAAAATACTAAATATCCTATCTAGTCCACCTTTGTGCTTTATGAATCACTTAAAATCAACAACCATTTACTAAGCACTTATGAAGTGTCCAGAGTAAGAGGTATGTGACATAATGGACAGAGCCTTGATCTTAAAGAGGAAAAAAACTGAGTTCAAATTCTACCTATGACACATGCCAGCTATGTGACAATGATGAAATTACTTAAATTCTCAGTATTCCAAGCAATTTTTCTTGATAAATAGATACACAAATATTATATGAATGAAGGAATGAGAGATTAATAAACAAATATGTGAATGAAGAATTAGTAAATGAATGAATATATGACCTGACAGATAAATGAGTGAATGAATATATGAATAAATACATATTACATAGACATATACATAAATACATGAATGAATGAGCTATAGAAAATATAAATTAATAAACAAAAAAGCCAAATAAATAAAACTATACATATGTAACACATTCCATTAGCTACTGGGAAAAGAAAGGAAATAAAAAAATGAAACTCCCTACCACCAAGGACCTTACATTTGACACTATATCTAATAAGAACAGAAAAATAGAATCATGCAACCTCTGAGATCCAGGCCTAGTTTGGCCCTTAACTGATGCATAATTGATATCCACAGAATGTGTAGTAAGGGTCACCCAGCAGGGCAGTGTGTTACATGCCTATAATTCCTATTACTGGGGAGGATGAAGGTAGTAAATTGTTTGTGTTCAGCAGATCTAAGATGCAGTAAAGGCTAAAGGGTGATTGGGAGTCCTCATGAAGTCTAGCACCAATATAGTCAACAATATAGCAGTAGTGGCACTAAAGAACCAGTGTTAAAGAGGGACAAACTCAGTCTGAAACAGAGAAGGGAAAAGTTTTGGAGAAATGAGTAGTGGTGTTAAAGTTGTAAGTGTCCATTATATTTCCAGCCTAGAGAATATAGGGAGACATGATTTTAAAAAATCAGTACTTTGCCACAGTAATAAGCACCGGAAATTAATCTTTAATCAATTCCCACTTTGTAGCATGAACTGCCTTTTCAATGAATTGAATTTATCTCATTGTAATTTATATCTATATCTCTTATTTTTTTTTGTTGGAGAATAAATCACCCCTCTTTTACTTGAAAAACATTAAAATGTTGTTTTTGTTATTTTTGTTGGTTTGGTTTTGGTCGCTAGTAATTGACTCTTCATGGCCCTACTTGGGATTTTCTCAGTGAAGATACTGGAATGGTTTGCCATTTGCTTCTCCAGATCATTGTCGAGATGAGGAAATTGAGGCAAACAAGGTGAAGTGGCTTTCCAAGAGTCACAAAGCTTGCAAATATTTGAGGCTGGATTCGAACTCAGGAAGATCAGTCTTCCTGACTTCAGGTCCTCTAAGCTGTCCTATTAAAAATATTAGAATGTAGCAAATAGGGTAGTGAAGTGGTTCAGTGAATAGAATGATAGGCCTGGAATTAGTGAGACATTAGTTCAGATTCAGCCTCAAACAATTACTAGTTTGCTAAGCTAGGAAAGTTACTTCACCCTGTTTGCTTCAGTTTCCTTATTTGCAAAATGATCTAGAGGGGGAAATAGCAAACCACTCAAGAATTTTTACCAAGAAAATCCCAAATGGGATCATGAAGAATCAGACATGATGAAACAACCACAATAATAAACATTTACTCCTTAAGCCTTCCCTTTTTAGTGTGAACTTCTGTAATTCTAATCTTCTGGGGAAGAAAAAAAGAAAGAGAAGTTAACAAAAGAGAAAGAAAAGAAGGAAGGAAGGAAGAAAGAGAGAGAGAGAAAGAAAAAAGAAAGAAGGAAGGAAAGATAGAAAGAAAGAATGAATGAATGAAAGAAAGGGCAGAATGTAGGGAGGAATGGAGGGAGGAAGGAAGAAAGGAAAGAGAAAGAAAGAAAAAGAAAGGGAGGGAGGGAGAAGAAAGAAAGAAAGGAAGGAAGGAAGGAAGGAAGGAAGAAAGGAAGGAAGAAAGGAAGAAAGGAAGAAAGGAAGAAATCTTGTGTCAGGATTGGCCAGATACAATTTAAGTTCAGGTTTCTTCTTAGATCATCTTAACTTGCATTCTTTGAGAAAAAAAAATCTATTCTCATACTTTTGAGTCCTGGCTCAATGGCAAAAGAATAAAGAGGAGAACTATAAAAATTATTCTAGAACATATGGAGGAGAGATCTGTATAGGGCCATTTGGGGAGAAGACCAAAGTAAGAAAGGAATTTTGACATGATGTTTCAAGTTTATTTTAAATTGAAGTTTTGCTTAATAGAAACCATCAGTCTCCAACGATCATGTTACCCAGGAACAGATGCAGCAACCATCATTTGAAGAGCAAATGCACCAGATGCAAGTGCCTGCATCCAGGCAATCCTAATAAATAGATGGAGAAGAATTTAAAGGTTACTCACATCTAAAGTACAAAACTGACTTGGCTTAATATGAAAAGAATAATAAAAGAATGTTAGTTCTGGAAGGGATCATAGGATATAGAATGTCAGAACTGTAAGAGAGCATATTAGAACTGGAATAGAACAAGTGGTGTGAGGGAGGGAGAAAACATGGTTCACAAAATGTCAGAAAATGATTATAAGAAATTGTATTGACGTGTAATCTGGGAAAAACAAACAAACCTGAAAAGACCTTGTGGCTTCTCACAGGTTTTTGTGTGTCTGGTGGATCCCATTGGCAGGTGGGTGAAATGTATATTTTTAAATTCCTATAGAATTACAAAAGAAACCAATTCTATTGAAATAGTTGCCTATTTATATCTCTCTTTTCATCTATAACTATCTAAAACTTTAATACTTGAATCTATCAATAATTCTATCTATAAATTTATTGCAACTCATCTTTAATTTTATCTATAAATTTATCTATATATCTGAGTTCTTGAATTAAGTGAAGCACAATCAACAAATATTTTGTGTCAAATTCTGTGCTGAAGACAGGAAAGAAAAAAATAGAATTCTCTTTCCCTTCACAGAGCTCACAGTCTGATAGGAAAGACAGTTATACAAACAATTATGTGGAAAAAAGGGGGGAAGTTATACACCTCATATCTTAAAGGAAATTTTAGAGAAGAGGCAGTAATATTAAATGCTTCTTCCAGATGGTGAGATTTTAGCTTATACTTGGAACCCCCCCCCCCAAAAAAAAAAAACAGACAAGCCAGGAAACAAAGGTTAGGAGAAAGAACATTCCATGAATGTAGGACATCCAGAAATTCTGAGATGGACTTTCATGTACAAGGAATGACAAAGAGATTAGTATATTATTGGATCAAAGAGTATGTGAAAATAAGAAAGGGGAAGTTAATAAGCATTTAAGTGTCTTCTATGATCTAGGCACCATGCTGAAAACTTTATAAATAACTCATTTGATATTCACAACAACCCTGAGAGGTAGGTATTATTATCCCCATTTATAGTTGAAGAAATTGAAGCAGACAGAAAAAAGTGACTTATGCAGGGTCACATAGATTTTATGTGTTCAAGAACACATTTGGACTCAGGACTTTTTGCCTCCATGTCCAGTGTTCTTTCCACCAAACCACCTAGCTCTGAAAAGAAGTGAAATGTATAACAAGTTTGAAAAGGTAGAAAGAACCTGGTTATAAATGTCTTTAAATGTTTAAGTGAATATTTTTATATTTGATTCTGGAGATAATATGAAACTACTGAAGTTTGTTTAACATGATTAAATCTGTGCTTTAAAATCCCATATTTAAAATATAAAATATGATGTTTTGCAGACCACAGAGAAAATATATTGTTAGGACAGGGACAATATATCAGAGCTGGAAGGTACTTTATAACCCAGAATTCTGGGCCTTGAAGGTACCTTAGAAATGATCTCATTCACATATGAGAAAATTGGGAGTTTCAAGAGAGGTGAACTTTCACACAGCTCAAAGACAAAGTTCATGGGACTTTAACACGGGTCTACTGACTGGGTCTGATGAACTAAAGCAAGTCATATAACCTATATGAATAAGAAAATATCCTTTGCTCTAAATTTGTCTGTGGTCTATTAAACAGAGTATTATTTGAAGCTAAATTGTTTTTCCAGAAAAAAATCTCTCAGGATATACTAGTCATTCCTTTCTCCAAATTGACATCTCCATTAGCTCATCCAATGCAAAAAGTCATCAGGTGACTTAATTACCCAATACAATCTCGTTCCTTTAAAGTTCCTTCGTGAAATGGCAGCAAGTCATTTTCATCAAATTTATCCCTGAAATGTCATTGCCATAAATTTTTTTCAATTCTTTTGCTTAAATGGGGAAATGGATTCTTGCCAAATGTGTGTGTGTGTGCGTGTGTGTTGAGGAAGCTGGGAGGAGACTTTGATCAACACCAATGGATATTTTTTTCCCTCATTGAAAAAAACCCCTCCAGAATTATAATTCTCTACTACATCATTCTGATATCCAATAATCTGACAACTTATGGTTCTACTATTCCATGTTTTAAAGTATTAACTGCTCAAATATCTATAATTTCTGAAAGCTTGACTTATTATTACAAATCCAGTATAGGATGTTAAAGCATACAGAAATGAATCATGGAGGGAGGGAGGCAGGGGTCACAATATTCAAGTCAGTGTATTATTATTAACGAGCAGTGCAACTTCTGGCAAAATGATCCACTTCCCTGAGCTTCAAGTTCACGTCTGTGAAATGGTTAGAATAATACTCTCTTATTTCAAACACATAGCAACCATCTGACCATGGGCAAGTGATTCTCAGTATAGCAGGTAACTCTCAAAAATGTCTAATTTGAAGCCAAGTTGTTCATCTGCATTAGAGGAGAACATTTTTAGAGAAAGAGCTTTCCCCTCCACCCAATGAAATCAGGTCTGGACTTCTCTCCATTTCTGCCACTCCAAAAAACCTCCAAAGCATAAATTAACAACCTTACAAGGTGGTAAGGGATGCCTTTTATAGATTATAAAGCGTTCAAGGAATAAAATTCCTTGTTGTTATCTAAAACACCTCCAAGGCAACGGGTTCATCTGGGAACTAACCAGAGTTCTGCAACATCCTGACTTCCTGGATTATATTCAGCGCTACTCTCTTCATGGAGGGAGTGAGAATAATTTATAGGGACTGAAGTTTATTATGCAGAACACTGGAAAACATCTAGTCGCTTTGTGGCCAGGGAGGCTTCATGGCAGAATGTAAATAACCACAGTTAAGAGTTCTTGCAAGTCACTTAAAATCATCCCCAATGAGAAGAAACAAACGTTCTAACACACATTTTTCCTTGCTGGATCTATGTGACCTCATTACTAAAAATCTGATCAATTATGTAGAAGTTTATATTTTTAAAGCAAGCAGCTGGTCTGCGGAAATGCTCTAAACTTCAAGCTTCCGCTTCTGATCTTCTCCAAACTCCAGTTTAGATGACCCACACATCTAGGTCAGTGGGAATAATTATAGTTCCCAACATCTGTAAGGGATGTTAAATATAATGTCCAAAGTGTTTCTCCTGCAGGGCTCTGTGGATGTTCAGAGGCATGGCGTAGGGAAAGGAGGTAGTAGTCCAAGAGGCAGAGGACCAGACACCAATCCTAACTTGGTACCTAGAGCAAAACATTTCTCTGGTCTCACTCTTAGTTTACTCATTAGTCAGGTTAGGAAAATATATGGTTTCTGAAGGTCCTTCCAGCTATATTCAAAAGTGACATAACATCTCTAAGCCTCAGTATTATTATCTGCAAAACAATCATAATAATACTTACAAATGTACATAATAATACTCTCCAGAGAGTAGCTACTCTTTATTCCTTCAAGCAAAGCCCTCAAGGACTAGAGAGTGATTTCATGGTAGTCAGTGGCTCCCCATTTCCCCTCATGTTTATCAATGATGACATTTATTCAGTTAGACTTTAATTTTAAGAATAGGGGATTTTGCTGAGCTGTTATAGCAAGAACAGTTGGTATGTTCCCCCAAATAAAAAACCCCCAGAAAAATGAACAAAACAAAACATTTTGTGATACCCTCTCCTACAAGTATTGACAGAGACCTGGGGAAAGTGAGCTCAAACTTAATGATTATATGTAACAGTTTTTTTTTTCCTGAAATCTTCTTCCTGTCTTCCTTAGGTAGAGTGTCCAATTTTTCTTCTGGATTCTTTATAGAATCTTGAATCATAGCATTCGATCTATCCTTGGAACTCAATACACATACTGCCACTAGCAATAGTTGTCCCGAGTATATTGTTAAGAAGCTTTTCTAAGACCTCTTGACTTTCCCAAGGTCTCTTCAAGTTTTGTGAGGTGGAAATAAGGAGGATACCAAGAAGAGATCCAGAAAGACATTGAGACTAGGGTTCTGTCCACCTACATTAAGTAGTTCTGTATTAAAGACTTGGCTCTTTCTTCTACCCACTGTGAAATACTCAAATATCCCTCATTCAAGACTGGCTTGCTTGTTTATAGATATCTGTCCAATATTCCTATGCAATAATCACTTAGGCTTATTTGGTGGCTTTCATGAGCATGCAAGTTGAAAAAAACGTGGTTATGTTCTGTAGGACATTTAAAAAATACCAGTGATAAAGAGCTTTATATACTTAGTCTAAAGAATATGATTAATTTAAATTATATCCCCATCTTTTTAAGGTATGAGGGCATAGCATCTTATCATTGATTTAGATGCAGTGAGAGAATGTTTCATTCACTTGATGCCCATCTTGAGATTTGAATTATCTATATCAGTTCTACAATTAAAATATATTTGTAAATTTTAAAACTATGAAAATTTAAGTTAATTTCTTCTTATTTTCCTCCTCCTCTTTCTTCCTTTTTCTTCTTCCTATACCAGGAACTAAGATTGAGATCAAAAGACTGTCAACTGGTACCATCTACAAGAAGTCAAATTGACACAGCATCAAAAAAATATAGCCATGTAGATTTGTTTGTCTAGATTGGAGAGCTTTATCTTGGCAATTCAGGAGGAGGTCATCAGCACCAGGAATTACAGACGAAGTTATCAGTTATCTTTGATTCTCTGTGACCTCATTTGAGATTTTCTTGGCAAAGATACTGGAGTGGTTTGCCATTTCATTCTCTAATTTCAGATATGAAGAAACTGAGGCAAACAGTACTAAGTAACTTGTCCAGGATCATATAGCCAGTAAGTTTCTGAGGTCAGATTTAAACGCAGGAAGATAAAACTCCCTGATTCTAGGCCTGGCTCTATATCCACTGTGGAACCTATTTGTCCTTGGTTTTTAAGGAATCTGAACCTAGTAATCAATACAGAATATCCAAGGAAATAAGAAATTGCAATACCACACTACATGTAAAAGTTTATAATCTACAAGACACCTAGATATATAAAAACTTTTTAAAAATGCTATTAATAGACTATTATACTCAATCTTTATAATGTCTAAGATACATGGAATAATGATATTCTTAAAATTTAGATCTCCTAGAAGAGATAAAAAATTAGAATATGACAGTAAGATACTTACCCCTCTTTTCAGGTGGCTTTTGGATTTATACTAAGAATTCTTTCTTTTTAATTTTTAATGTTTATTCCATTTTTAATATTCTTTCAATATTTTGTGATTTATGATCTTTCCCTTTCTTCCACCCTTTTCCCCTCCAGCACAGCAGATAATATGATATAGGTTGTACTTGTGTTATCATACAATATATATTCCAACGTTCATTGTGTTTTGAAAGAAGAAACATGTCACTTAACACTAGAGAAAAAATTTTGGTGGAAGTAAAGTGAAGAATGATATGTTTCAATCAATACAGAATATCCAAGGAAATAAGAAATTTAGTTCCTTCTTGGACGGTGGATAGTCTTTTTATCATGAATCATGCTAAGAATGCTTTCAACCAGCCTACAAAAAGCTAGGCTTATAGTTTGACAATTTTACTCAATCCCCTCCAACCCCCAAAATAAAGATATTTTTTTAAAAAAATATATGAAATAACCAAGAGAATATTTTTAAACCCTTAACTTCTGTGTATTGGCACCTTAGTGGAAGAGTAGTAAGGGTGGGCAATGCGGGTCAAGAGACTTGCCCAGGGTCACACAACTGGGAAGTGTCTGAGGCTGGATATGAACCCAAGACCTCCCGTCTCTAGGCCTGACTCTCAATCCACTGAGATACCCAGCTGCCCAACCAAGAGAATCTTAATGTTAAAGTAATGCTATAGGGGCTGCTAGATGGCTCAATGGTTAGAAAACAAGCCTGGAGATAGAAGGTCCTAAGATCAAATCTGGCCTCACATATTTCCTATCTGTCAGGCACTTAACTCCAGTTCACTAGCATCTACTTCTATTTTACCTTGGAACTGTTACTTAGTATAGATTCTGAGATGGAAGGTAGGGTTTTTTTTTAATATAGTAATATTTTTGAATAGTAATTTATTCTGAGGCCCACCTTGTTCTTTATTTTATTTTTTTGTTTTACTCATTGAAAAAAGTAAAAAGATAATGAAGTTACTAATGATAAAAACTCACTTTTATTTAATTCAAGGCATACTTTTTAATGTGTGTTATAAATCCATCTGACAGTATGATAATGCTTAAATATCCTTTCTCAGAATAATATTTTATAAGTATATTAGATTAGCTAGAAAACTAGGAGGTCCTCATTTTATGTGATCTCAACACATGTTAATTCAGGTATACATGATTGGTGAATAAAAAAACGAAGGCAGAAAAGTAAGCAAAATATTTTTTTTAATTACTTGCTAAATCCAGGCCATTTTCCTAGACTGCATAGTCACAGCAATTTGCCCAATCATGTTTATTCTCCCTCTAAGAGTCAATGTGAGTCATTACATCGTTTTGCACCAAACATTAGCTCTTACATTGTCCATTTACCTGAGTTCTCCCCTGTGACAAGTTGTGTCCACATCAGAGCAGGGTGTCTCTTGGTTTTATTAGCACTATTGAGATTAATAATGGCTCCAGAGATTAAGAGAAGTGATACTGGTAGCTCTGATAAGCCTAAGAAAAATAAGAAAGTGCCTAGATAGGCTAGTATAAAAAACTTATTAAATGATGAGATTCTTTTATGGGCAATTTTCAACTTACACAAAAGGTGTTAGATCATATTGGTCAAGTAAAGTGAGATCCTACTGTGTGTGTATCTATATGTCTATATCTATATCTATATCTATATCTACCAATCTATCTATATCTATAGCTATATCTATAGCTATATATATATATATATATATATATATCTATATAAAGAGAGAGAGAGAGAGAGATTTAATGACTTAATAGCATATAATTAGATGGAATAGTGGATGTAGTGCTGAGCCTGAGTTCAAATATGACCGTTGCTAACTAGCTGTGTGACCTTAGGTAAGTCACTTCACCCTGTTGGCCTCAGTTTCCTCATCTGTTAACATGAACAGGAGAAGAAAATGGCAAATTACTACAGGATCTTTGCTGAGAAAATCTCAAATGGGTTCACCAGGAGTCCAACACAACTTAAAATGACTGAACAACGAATATTTAATATCATGTAAAACAGGTCACGAATTTCTCTTAAAAGTTAACAAAGCGGGGCAGCTGGGTAGCTCAGTGGATTGAGAGCCAGGCCTAGAGACGGGAGGTCCTAGGTTCAAATCCGGCCTCAGACATTTCCCAGCTTGTGTGACCCTGGGCAAGTCACTTGACCCCCATTGCCTACCCTTACCAATCTTCCACCTATGAGACAATACACAGAAGTTAAGGGTTTAAAATAAAAAAAAAAGTTAACAAAGTACTTTTCTTCTAAAATCTCTGTGAAGAAATATGAATATAATCATATTTTTCATAAATAAAGTAGGTCATAGAAACTGAGATAAGGGATGTGACTTTCCCAGAAGAATACCTGGTCAGCGTCAGAATGAGGAATTAAACATAGTAGGTCTAAATCCAGATTA
The DNA here is from genome assembly GCF_016433145.1 of Gracilinanus agilis. Lineage (NCBI taxonomy): Eukaryota > Metazoa > Chordata > Mammalia > Didelphimorphia > Didelphidae > Gracilinanus > Gracilinanus agilis. Next base: position 67,693,652 of record NC_058131.1, read on the forward strand.
AATGCTCTTATCATTATACCTTACCGCTGCTTCATAAGCATCAGAAACTATAAAGGACTCAAAAATAAAACTTGGCAGCTCTCTCTCAAATTCAACTTTGGAATAAAACAATCCATCCTTCATGATGATATGATCAGTCCTTATCTGTAAAAAGATGGGGACTATACTTAATAAAGCCCTTGTGTCTTTTCTGCTTTTGTCAGTCTGTGTTCTAACATTCTACATTTCAGGGGCTCCTCTACCTCTGACATTCTATAGTTCTATATTTCTGTGTTCTTAAGGCAGTGTTTCCCCATCTGTCTCTTAGGCTGTTCCACCTTTCTGTGGATTTTAAATTGAATTTTGCTAGTTTCTCTGTTCATGCAGAAAAAAAAAATTCAATATAGGAATATAGGAACTGAAATAAGTTTCTTTTTTCTCTTTCTTTCTTCCTCCATTTCATTCATCCTTTCTTCCTTTCTTTTTTCTTTCCGCCCTCCTTTCCTCCCTCTCTGTCTCCCTCTCCCTCTTTTCCACCCTCTCTGTCTGTCTCTCTCTGTCCCTCTGTCTCTATCTCTCTTCTCTGTCTCCCTTCCTTCTTTTCTTTCTTCCTCTATATCTTTTCTCTTTCCTTCTGCCTCTCTTTCCCCTTCTGCCTCTTTCCCCTTCTCTCTTTATTTCTTTCCCTTCTTTTCTTTCTTCCTCTATATCTTCTCTCTCCCCTGCCTCTCTCTCCTTCTCTCTCCCTTCCTTCTTTTCTTTCTTCCTCTATATCTTCTCTCTCTCCCCTTGTCCCCCCTCCCTCTGCCATTCTCTGTCTGTGTCTTTACCTCTGCCAAAGCAACCTAAACCAGCTCCTAATATCACCTTCCTAACAAAGGAAAGAATGGGAATGCTCTTGTTTCTCTGTGGATGGGCAACCTGTGGTCACACCCACAGGAAGCAGCCAGGTAGATATTAAAAGCCTCAGTCTTTGTGCACTTGACACTAGTACTTAGACTGCATTATACTCGAGGGGTTTTTACTTGTATTTTCTAGTTACAATAGAAACTAGCTCCCCCAGACCAGTAGGAGACATGTTGTAGGCAGAACTACATAACATAGTTTACTGTTCAGCTCTTCAGGGTTTCTCAAGAAAAATCATTTATTATTGTCATTACTCCACAGAGGCAGAGGACTTAGTACTAACTGCAAAAGAAGTAAACAGTGGGAATTTTTTTTAACCATTCAAGCCTGTTTTTAATCTTTACTTCTACCTAACAAAACCTTATATTTTATAGTCAAGTCTCAGCATTTTCCAAGAAATGTCAACTAAGGTCTCCCTCTCATACTTGGCTTCTGAGTCTTTTAGCCCTTCTTTATTGCTTGGAAAGGATCCCCATCGGTTCCTCTCAGGTTCTGTCTTTACTTTGTTCAATGTTCAGTATAATTCGGAACTTTCTGGATACTTCAGAGCACAGAACGTCACAGCTGGATATAACTGCATAGATCATCTAGTCCAGTACATTTCTGAATTGTAGACTCATTGAAGACATTTCTGAGAAGAACTTCTCTAAGTTCTACTTTTTTTCTTGATTATCTCATTAGACACCTGTTCAGCCTTTTCTCCCCACCTCAGTGACTCAGAAAATAATCCTGATGTTAATATAAAAAAGAGCCACATGGGCTAAGGAAGGAGCACTTTGTCACCAAGACATTTAAAGGATCTTGGGAGCATGGAAGGAGTCCAGTTTTAGAAGCCAAAAGACCTCATAAGAGTCAAAATTTTAGCTTTGACACAAACATGAACACCCTTTGGATTAGTAGCCAAAACTATTGTCCCCTCTGTACATCATCTTCTTCTTTCATCCTTCCATTTAATAATACATATTAACCACAAATAGCATCATGTCCACTATCTTTCCTTTCTTGCTTGCTTCATTCCTTCCACCACCACCCCTTAAAAAGAAAGATTAAGAGAGGAGATAAGTTCAGCAAAAACTAAAAGACTTCTTTTATCTTTACAAAATTTTGTTTTAAGGGCTATTTCAGAGCTATCATTGTGTTCTTTCTTCTCAATATTTACACAAGAATAATATTAGAAGAGAAGATTTGAAAACATATAATACAACCTACTAATATATAGAACATAATAATATAGGGATTACTCATGAGGTACTTTCTAGCTCTAATATTGTGATTCCTAACTTCCTTTCTTGCCAACATCACAGAAAATCCAGTGTTTAACCTTACAAGTATTTTTGCTTCTTTGCTTCTGGGTTCAGAATAATTACTTCCATTTCTGCATAAATAGGATATATTTTGAACAAGGTAAAGTAAATGAATAAATATTATACTTTAAACTCTCCTTTATGATGAGAAAGGTTTAAGATTTTAAATTACATGAAAATATACACATGCATATATACGTACAGAAAGAATAAATTATATGCATACATTTATATTTATGTATATGTGGAAAGAATATTTTTAGAGATTTTAGAGAGATATATAGACAGATTCATAGATATTGTTAAAGACATATGTTAGTATTTAAACAAAATTCATGGATAGTAACCAAACTTTTCTCAACCATAAGCCAAGACTTTAAAATGGGGACCCACATTTATTTAGAGTTTGTTTGAATCAAAATTTATGTTGCCTTTTTCACAACTGATAATTTAACACAAATGAATGCATCCATATTTTTTTATTCTGTGTAATTCACTTAAAATTAGAAGGAATTTTAGAAGACATTCACTACAACCTCCACTTGAGCAGGAATTCTTTCTGCAAACTCTCCCAAACGTTGATCAGTGATACGCCACTGGGAAATAGTCAATGATAAAAGTCCATGAGTTTTAGAGGAATTTCAGTACCTTTTTGAATAGTTCTAGTTATTAGGAAGTATTTCCTTTTGTTGGATTGCTTAATCTTACTATTTATAGCATATTCATTCTCCTTTTGACATCTTGGGACAAGAAGAGCATCTCTAATTCTTCTATGTGATGGCTCTTCAAAACTTAAAGGCAGCTGTTGAATTGCCTCTTCATTTTCTATTCTCTAGCCCTTTCCAATTCCATCAGTTGTTCCTTATGTAGTCTAGTTTTTTCTCACCTTGAATTGTGATGCCCAGAACTTAGTAAGCACTCCCTTTAAAATTATCCAGCTGCATATGTGTGCATGTGGAGTTTCAATCTCATTTTACCTTCATATGTAAAGTTTAATTGCCAAGTTCTAGTAGTAACTATATTATTTTTATTTCTATATGGATGTAGACATATTAAAAGCAAAACAAGTGTTGGCTAGAGATCAATGCTTCCTTTACTCTTAGGTGGCATATGTCCAAGGTTCTGACTACAAGCAGATTTTTCCTTTAACAGTATTATTTCTACCTTTTATTTTTTCTTAACAACTGTAGTTAAGTCTTATGACTGTTTCTTTCATTAAAAGTCTATACTTAACAAAACCTAGGTTTTGTTGTAATTAACATGTCTCATGCAATTTGTAGGAATTTCGTGCTTGAGGTCTGAATATTTAAAAAAATGTAATTTCTCCTGGCAAAATACTTATTGTGCCAGTTTCTTTTTAGAACTTTTGTAGTTTCACAATTGGACTCTAAGGAAAAACTCATCCTATCAGAAAATTAGTATGTGTTAAAAAAGAAGATTGAAATTCAAAATATTCACAGCTGGACTCAAAACGTTATGGATTTGGACAACAGTTAGGAACATAGATCATTAGAACATAGATTATGAAATGTTAGGGCTGGACAAAATTTTAGAACAAGAATTTTAGAACAAGGAAAATAGAATTTTGGAGCTAGAAGGTTTCTTGGAAAATAGATTATTAAGGCTTCTAGAACTTTAGAGTAAAGGATGGTTTATTTAAGAAGAGCCCTTAGAAGTGGAGATCATGTTACAGACAATTTAGTCCAAACTCTTCACGTTAGAGATTTGGAAATTTAGGTGAATAATTTGCCCTGAATGTCATAACCAATATGGAACCCAGTCATTCCTAGTCCTAACAGCAGTTCTTCCATTAAATTTCATTATTTATTATGAAAATACTTATTTTAAATTATCATAGCTTTATAATTTATTGTGTTTATTTGATACCCCTGCATGCTCCAAACTTTAAAGGTCCTTGATGTAGCTTAAGATCCATAGATATTTTTTCTTTCTGTTTCTTTTCTTTTTTGAAAGGAGAGGATGGAAATTTCATTTTTTTCATTTGTTAGAGTCTTTTTGACAAAATAATACCCTTTTCAAAAAGTATTTCCTGGCATCACCATTTCAGTTACCTTGGTAACATAAGGTAATATGAGGATATCAGACTTGGGATATCTCCATCTTTCCACTGAAATGCTTGCAATACTGTAGTCAGTTTTATTATGTTGGAACGGATGTGTGTGTGTGTGTGTGTGTGTGTGTGTGTGTGTGTGTGTGCGTGTTTGTGTGTGTGTGTGTGTAGTTGTATTTATGTGTGTTTTTCTTTGTTTTTCCCTTAGTAGGTTCTTGTGGACAAAGAAGATATAGAGATCAATCCCATTAGATGAAATTAGGAGTAACATACAAATGAAAGTATTAGAAGGGAAGCCAAACTAGATGACATATGCCACCATATGTGAACTTGAACTTCACTTAGTTTCTTGGTCTCCAGTTTTCTACTCTATAAATAGGGAAGTTATATTAGTGCCCCCTCAAGTTCCTTATTGCTATGTTTATGTCTTAATGACAAATCTCAGAAATGCCACTCAGCTGCATGACTACATGATAAAACCATTGAGTTTTGGGTATCACAAAGGTCTTGCCATGAACCTCGCTGCTAAATGGATGGATGTATGTATTGCTTCTAGAGTCAGTCACCCAGTCTCCTTTTGTATATGTTGTAGCTGGGTTGAAGGACCCAGATATCCCCAGACTTCTGAAACCTTGTGAGGAGTAGCTGCATGGAAGACTCAGCAAATAACCTCAGTGAGGAGAGCAACAAGAAAGCTAGAAAGATGGAAAAATAAGGATGTACTCCTCTATCTTGTGTAGCCTATCATTAATGATTCAGAGAATCTATGACATGCAAAGTAGATGCTGAGACAGAATGTAAATATTTAAAAAGGGGAGGGCAGCTGGTTTGCACAGCAGAGAGAGAACCAGACCCGAATTTGAGAGATTCTGGGTTCTATCTGGCCTCAGACACATCCTTGCTATGTGATCCTTTTCAAGTCACTTAACTTCTATCGCCTAACCTTTGCCCACTCTTCTATCTTGGAATTGATACTAAGACAGAAGGTAGAGGTCTAAAACTAAAGAAAAAAGCAAACAAAGGAAATGGCACAATCTCTCATTCCAAGAGAAAATAGTCATTAAGAAGTACATGGAACCAAGAAAATCTTATATACAATAACTATGACAATGTAAATGGAGAGCAGCCATTCAGAAAAAAATAAAGAAAATAGAACAAAATTATTATTATTAAGCAGGATTTGAATGAAGAGATAGGAGAAAACATATCCAGTCTACCCTTTTGTAATGGTGGTAGGTCTACAGATATTACACATTTCACATTTTACACACTTTATCAATGTATCAATCAGTGGTGCTAAGTTTTTTATTTATATATTTATCATATATGGGGCAAACTGGGTATAATTATGTTGATGTAAGATACAGAAAATATTAATAAAGACTTAAGAAAATAAATTAAGTATATAGGAGAAGAATGGGAATTCCTGAAAACCAATCTCCTAAAAGCATGTTCAGAGTTGTAAAAATTATAGAATTCTGGAAGAGTCAGGAGTTTCTAATTTAAATATTTGGCCTATAGTTCTGGAACTAGGAAGCCTAGACCTAGGCTTCTCTATCCACATCCTCTCTGGTTTATTCAGCTGGTGAAAAAGCAGTATTTATTTCCAAGCCCTTAGAGTAGCACCATTAGGTCTGATGTAGAAAGAGGTACTCAGAGTGAGAAGTCTTCTGCCTAAGAGCTACTTTTTTTCCTTCTAAGTAAATTTAACAAAATACTATAAAAATGAAGATAACCAAATGTCTCTTGGCAAAGAGTTGGATTTACAAGTGTGTGACTGTGATGTTAGAGGTCAGATTTGGTGGTTTAACTAGGAGAAGAGAAAAAGTAGTTATAAGAATCTTTTCAGATAGTTTTCATTTTTTCTAACTTTCTGTTTTCATTTGTCCTCTTTTCATTTTCCTGCTTTATGTGTCCTCTGAATAACTTCGCTTAGCTAAATCTCTTGTCTAATTATCTTTGAAGTCATTTTACTCTTAACTGTTGCCTCTGGCAACCATATCTTTGAATTGGCAAGTCAAATGTTGACTAAGGAATTTTTTTAAAGCTGTTTTTTTTATCTTGATGCTAAAGATACTGATTTATATTGTTGAAGTTTCTTCATGAAAATAGTATATTTTGTCTCTGTACTTTCTTCAAGTTAGATTCTTATCAATGTCATTTTTAAACATGTCAGGACATTCAGTATCAAAACACAACTATCACTGTTGTTATTATTATTTTTTTTTTTCATTTTTTATTACTTGTTCTTGCCTTGTAGAACTTTTGATCTGGGCTCTAACAATTCAATGATCTGACTTCCCCATACAACTATTCAGAATTTACTGTTCTTCCCAGGAAATAATTTTTCCCCTTTTCTATTAATATATAATCTAAAAGTAAGTTGTTAGAGGTGAGGTCCAAATTTCAGGCTGCCAAGTCTCCATAGAGACCAATGGCTCAGTGTAGACAAAAGAATACTTTCAGTCTGTCACACTGGCACATGCCTACCAATTTTACTTGAATTTCTCTTTTCAGCTCTATGGGAGACACAATTGGATGCAGAGTCAAAGAGCTTGGTTCAAACTGGCCAGGCCCAGCTCTTTATTCTCTGCATGACCTTAGACAAGTAATTTTATCTCTTGAGGTCTTACTATCTTTATCTGTAAAATGAGTGTTGGAAGAGCTTTCTAAGGTCTTTAAGCAACATGAGGATATATTCTCTCCATCACCACAGTCAACTTCATTTATTCCATAGGATCTAAGTGCCAGTGGACATCTAAATTACTGATCCAGTATAGCTTCTAAAGTACAACAACTCCCTCTGTCTGTGCCTCATATCACAAAAATCCTGAGGAGGGTTCCAACCCTCCCTCACTGTGCATTTCTGCAATTAAAATGTCCTTAGCTTTCCATCTGACTAGAGGAAATAATCCTATCCTCTGCTGTAGCACAAAGCTGGCATACACATGTTGTTTAGAAATCCTCTCTAAAGTTTGGAGATAATCACAGACCCTTACACTCACATGTGCGTTCTCTATAATTATACTGACTATAAAATTGCAATGCAGATGTATAGAAAAGGTTTTTCTGTAATTTCTTTTTTCCCCCTTTGCCCATAGGATTTTCTTCTAATTCTGGAATAAGCCTCAATCGTTTTAATGAGTCTGTGGAAGGCTTTATTGCCTGATACATTTTAGATGGTGCAGAACGTGCAATATTTCAAGTAATATCAGTAGAGAAATTGTGCTTTCATTGTGCATTCATTTAGAAATGTGTGTGTGTGTGTGTGTGTGTGTGTGTGTGTGTGTGTGTGCATGTTAAGTATCATTCAATGTGACATTTGCATCACTTTCCAAAGGAGCATCTTATCTTTAAGGAATAATTCATGGAATAAGAATGAATGATTCCATTAAAATCATTCTCTACCAAAAAAAAAAGGAAATTTGGGGATTAATTTGTTTTATACATTCTAATGCCTTTTGGAGGTCAGCAGAATGTAAAGTATTTCAGGGGAGGAATTGTTTCTTTATTGTCCTTTTTGTACTCATTGTCTACTATGGTGCCTGACACATGTTGTTGATGTCTACTTGTTTTTCAGTCATGTCAGACTCTTTCTGACCCCATTTGGTGTTTTCTTGGTAAAGATAGTGAAGGGTTGTGCTATTTCCTTCTCTGGGTCATTTTAGAAATGAGGAAACTGAGGAAAATCAAGTTAAATGACTTGCCCAGGGTCATGTAGCTAGAGTCTGAGACTAGATTTGAACTCATGATGATGTCTTCCTCACTCAACATCCAGCATTTTATCCACTGAAAATAATTTAATAAATGTTTGAAGATTTGTTGACTTACTGAAACTAGAACCATCAGTGATAATGAAAAGACTTAGTGATAGAAAAGTAATCAAGCAAATGAATGAAAAATATTAAAAGGATAGGAGTCCTACATTCAAGTCCTATCTTTAATTTTATAAAACTTAAAATTGGAAGGGGTCCTTTAAATGATCTAGCCCATCTTCTCATAATGAAAGAAACAGGTACAAGACAAAGTGACTTTCTAGATAGAAAAGGACTCATATGCTGGGCACGTATCAAATATTTTCTCAATTGATCTTTACAGCAACCCTCCAAGGAAGGTCCTATATTGTCTCCATCTACAACTGAGGAAACTGAAACAAACAAAAATTAAGTGACTTGCTCAAGATCACAAAAGCAGTAAGTGTTTGGGGGGATGACTTGAACTAAAGTATTCCTGGCTCCAGGCTCAGTGCTTTGTCCACTGTGCCATCAGCTGCCTTAAATCCATCCATACTACTCTTGTTCTTTGTCCATACATGCAAGAAAGATAAACCACAAACACCAGGAAAATGAATGACAGCCATGATTAATATGAATAAGCAATGCTCAGATGTCTTTTTATTAACTTCACACAGCTCTTGGCAATTAGGCTGTGAAAGGGATGGTGAAGGCTTCTCTGGATCTATGAATAAACCTTTTCTCCATGAAGCCCATGGATCTTCCTGTCCATATGGAAGGACAAATAAAGGATATGTGTTTAAAATAATGATGATTATTCATTGCAAGTAATCCACCTTCAGTTAAATACTTGTGTATTTGCTTTTCCTTAGTTAGCCCACCTTAAGAATATTTATAGTGAAAGTGGTGGTAGTAAGTGGTGGTTGTAGTAGTAGTGGTAGTGGTAGTGCTTGTAGTAGTAGTAGTAGTAGTAGTAGTAGTAGTAGTAGTAGTAGTAGTAGTAGTAGTAATGAAAGAAGAAGAAGAAGTAGTAGTAGTAGTAGTAGTAGTAGTAGTAGTAGTAGTAGTAGTAGTAATAATGATGGTAGTAGTAGTGGTAGTAGTAGTGGTAGTAGTAGTAGTAGTAGTAGTAGTAGTAGTAGTAGTAGTAGTGGTAGTAGTAGTAATAGTAGAAGTAATAAGAACTGGCATTTTGAAAAGTGCCTATTCTATGTCAGCTATTCTGCTAAGTAATATGAATATATAAACCCATTTTATCTTTACAACAAAACCTGGGAGATTGGTGCTTTTTTTTTTAATAGATGAGAAAACTAAGGAAAATTGAGATTTAGTAACTTCTCAAGCTCACACAGCTAAAAAGTATCAGAGGAAGGATTTGAACCCAGGTCTTCCTGACTTGAGATTTTTAAACCACATATATTAGAACTAGAAAACTTTAGCAATTGTCTAGTTTGATCTCTGAATTTGACAATTGAGAAAACTGAGACCCAAACAGGGAAGGAACTTGACCAATGTCATAAATAGATAGGAAGTGATTGAGATTTGGGTCAAAGCCAGAGAATGCTTTAATGGGACATTTTTTATTTACTGTAGGTAATATTTTGTGCCAGGTTCTAGGAATACAAAGACCAAGGTAGACCTCTCCTCCCCAAAAAACTTATAGTCTACTGAACAGGATATGTTATATACACAAATAAGTATAGAATATGGACAAAGGAGGGAGCTAGGCTAAGTGCTCTATTGAAAAACACATTTACTAACCACTTGTTCTGTGCAAAGCACCAAGATAGACCCAAGATGCAATTTTTAAAAGGTTCTACTTTCAAGAGGCTTAAAATCTACTAGGAAAATTTGAGAATAGAGACAATTCTTTTAGCTGGCGAATTCAGAAAAAAGGTTCAAAAATGGAAATAACATATGAAAATGACCTGATAGAAGAGAAAAAATTTAATAGCCAGAAATCTGGGCCAGTGAATTCTAATCAGAGGGATATTGAGGCTCTTTCCACTTTCAGTTGCTCTCCAAATCACCTTTAGGGGCATTTATTATTATTAATAATACATTTGTATGATTCAATCTTTCATAGTCAGGAAGGTTTGAATTCAAATTTTGTCTTATTCCCTGACTATATGACCCTGGGCAAATGACGTAACATTTCTAAATTTCAGTTTCCTCATCTCTAAAATGAGGGGTAAGAAATGCAAACTATGAGGCATGCAATATGCTTGAAAATTTCAACTTATCTCAAACAACAATAAAAAAGTCTGAAGTGAGATCAAATTTCATTTAGGGTTGTAGAAATGAAGCTGCTCAGAGAAAGAGGGAAATGAATTCAATAGGATTCCAGTTTTCTGGAAAATTCCCCAAAGACAAAACTGGAGACATTTTTAAAAGGCTGAGATCAAGTTACACCTCCTCCATGAAACCTTAACTCTATACCCATATTCACAGTTTGGAAATTACCTTTGTAATACCGGTCCTAGCCCATTTATAATGAAATTCTCTCCTCATTGGTGGATATGAATGAAATGCTCTGCCTGCTATGAGGACTGAGGAAGAATTGGTAAAGCGATGAGCCCATTCTCTTCACCTCTTCTCGAAATGATCTTCAAGTTTCTTAAGCACTGAGTGGCTTTGAGTGTTTCTGATTTCCAGCTTCAGGAGATAAGATGTAATAAACCAACAGCCCCTCACGGTTACTGCAGGAAAAGACTAGTAAATGACATGTGAGGAGCTGGAAATTTCCATCATGTCCCTATCCTCTGTTTGCTACACCAGAGACTTTGGGAAACTTCTCTTTGGGTAAGACCTGTGTAACAATAAAAGAACCAGTAATGGATGTTGGTAGAAGGGAGAGAGAGAGAGGGTTTGTGTGGTGCCTCTCTCTTCCAGCACTCCCCTGGGGCCAAATACCCACTGGGAGTCTTTAAGGGGTTGTCACCCTGAAACTGGGAGATCTAAATGGTTACTCAGTTCTTTCACTCCCAAAGGCAGAGCTTCTTCCCTCTGCATTGTCCAGAATATATTCTCCTATGTATATTTCCCTTCATTTCTGTTTGGTGTATTTTGGATGAGAAGGTTTCTTAGCTAAACATTATGGTGTTTGTTGTAGAACTGGTATTGGACAAGAATGGAATCCTGTCTTAGATATAAAACTTGGCATCCTGCTTTCTTCCCATGAACTAGCTATATTTGAATAGCAGAAACCAGAAGTTACTTTGAACCTGATCACATCCTCCTAGACTAACAATATGTTTAAAAAGCAGAAAGATATCATTTTAGAGCAGTAAGCCCTTTCTCTGAGGAGAGCAGCAATTAATGTTCTACCTGTCTGCTCCCCCTCTTAACAGGAATATACTCTCCCTTAGAGAAAGGATGCGGGGATAGAAGGATAGAAAAGCCAGAGACACCTATTTTGCCACCCTTCAAACCACACAATGATCAATTCATGATTCATGTGAAGGGACAGTTCCTGTTACACATGAAGTATCACTAGACCTCTTTTTTTCTTGCAGCTTTATTATAATGTGTTTGAAACTTATAAAGAAAAGACACTTCTGCAGAGCTTGGTGTTTTGGGGAGCTCTTTCTTCACAATGGAGACTGCATGGCATAATAGAAAGAGAGCTGGCTTTGTAGTGAAGAAAAAATGGGTTCAAGTTGCACCTTTGATATACAATGATTTTGTAACCTTTGTTATCTTGTTTAATCTTTAAGGGATCGAGGTAACTTGCTAAGGGTAACAGTTGCACAGAAGCTTTGTTTCTTTACCCTTTATGGGTAGAGGAAGTATTTTCACTGAGGAGTTCCCTATACCAAAGAAATCACATAGCAAGTTCGTGCCATTCCCTCATAAAAACCTTGTGACATATTTATATTAACACAAACACTAAAATCCCCCTTTTGTAGCTGGAGAAACTGTATGGCAAATTTCATTTAAAATACTTTTCAGTCCTGTCCAACTCTTTGTGATTGGATTTGGTGTTTCTTGGAAAAGATCCTGGAGCGATTTGCCATTTCCTTCTCCAACTCATTTTATAGATGAGGAAGTAAAGCAAACAGGGTTAAATGACTTGCCTATGGTCACAGCTACCAAATATCTGAGGCCATGTTTGAAAATTCAGGAGGATCGGTTTTCTTAAGTTCACACCCAGTGCTCTATTCACTGCACCAGCTACCTACCTTCAGACTTCAAACTGCATTACTAAATAGATTGAGATGAGCAGAGGTATACCTTACAATCCATCTCCCACTAAGGAACTTTCCTAATTCTCTTTCCAATTCATCACTCAATTTCTTTTCATCAAAGATCCCCATTTTCACCAATGTGAGCATTCTTTCACTAATACAATTTCCATTCACCACTAAAACCTCCTTGAACCTAAATAGGCTGTCATTTATAGAATGTGTGGTCATCATTCTGATCCTAAATTTAGCTAATCTTATTCTCAGGTGACAAAAAACATAACATCACAAAGTCACTGCTCAAAGCAATTCTATATTTCTTGGTGAAGCTTCTCCAGGCTTTGAGATGAAGGTTTACTGCCATTCACACACTATTTAGTAAAGCATCAATGAAAGAATTACTGAGTGAAAATATAATTGATTATGTTGTCATTTACCGTGGTCTAAAAAAAAGATCACCTACCCTTTGAGTTGTGGAAACAAATAAAATAAATATCAGTCAATCAGTGATAAACTGTTTTTTTTTTCCAACAGGCTGTATTGAATGCTTTTACCATCCCAAGTCCTTGAAAACAAGTTGGATGTTCCTTCACGCTCACTAAAAGAGATTCTTCCCACAACTGGATGGTCACATGGATGGTTAAGAGTTAGCACTAATATGTTACTCTCTCTCTCCTGGTTCCAAGTCAAGAGCTCTTGCCACTGTGACCTACAGCTTTTTGTATTTTCATGCTCAGTTGAGTCAAATGGTCATTTTTTTGTCCCTAAATGGTTTGTGAATTTCCTATTCACAGGCAAGTTAAGAGATTAGTAAAATGCTGGATTGAATTGATTTCAGTACCAAGTATTCCAGGGTGCTTTTATCATTGATCCCACTTCAGCTTTTAAGAACTTGTAATTGTATTTCATAAGATTCACACTGGCAGTCAAATTCAGTCTGATTCTAAATAGAAATTTAATAGTGCTTATTTCATGCTCACATGGTCAGATTTTTAGTTCAATTTATTTATAATGAGTTAGAGTAGCTGATATGCAAATCAACATTAGTTAATTAAAACTGGGGTTTCTATTTAGTTACAAAAACATATTAGGTGGCAGAACATATCACTTGTGAGATGTCTTGATTCACAGATTTTAAAGGGTAGAAAGTGAGGAAGAGAGAATAAGAATTTAACATAGAATAGTGAAGTTCTTGGATCCTAATTAGGGTTAAACCAAAATAAAATGACGGTATTGGATCAGTAGACTATAAGCTCCTTGAGGGAAAGAGCTATTTTCTCTTTTGGCATTATATTTCTGGAAACCAGCATAGTGTCTGGCATAATGAACATTTTTGAAATGTCTTTTGATTCTGAATCTCTATTTCTATGAATCTATGGTAACTTTAAGGTCTCTTTCAGTTCTAAGAATCTATGACGCCTATAAAACAGGGATGATAAAAATGGAATACCTACCTCATACGTAGGAGGTATAATGAATAGAGTGCTATGTCTGAAGAAGAGTAAAACTTGAAATCAAATCCAAATTACTTACTAGCTTTATGAGTTGAAAGATAACTTACATTTTGCCACCATTTCCTCAACTGTGAAATGAGAACAATAATAGCACCTACTTTATAGAATTGTTATGAGGCTCGAATGAGAAAATATTTTAAAGAACTAATCATAGTACCTGATATAAAGCCTTTTAAAAAATTAATGTTTTTAAATTATTTTTAAATATTTTTCCATATTTACATGATTCCTTTTCTTTCCCTCCTTTCTTCTCTCACCCCTTCCAGAGCTGACAAACAAATTCCCCTGGGCAGTACAAATGTTCTGATATATAGTCTTATTCAACCTTTGTTTTCAAAGAGTGCTTTTAATATTTTGGAGAGATGTCTTGACTTGCACATGTATTGGATTTAAGTGATTTAGAGTTGCACAAAGTCATCAGTCTTACTCTCTCTTCCAGAGTCAACCAAATCCAATGGTGAGACAAAAGTCAGGATGATTGGTGACAGTCTGAGATGCAGTGGATGACTTTGTCATTCATTCCACTGGGGAATGTCTTTTCATCCTCCCTAATTCACCAACTGGTTAGTGGCCTGTCTTGTACCTTCATCTTTTTTTCAGCCCACCTACTGAGACACTTGTACCTCAGTGTGGCCACTAAACAGTACAGCTGCTTGAAGCCACAGGTGAGAGATGAATGAGAGTTGGACATCAAAGTTGTATGAGCATCCCTCTAAAGGGCTATGCAAGCCATCAGATCAGAGGTGCTAGTCCTTCTTTGCATACCCTCATACTCTACTTGGTATACAGTAAGTACTTAATAAGTGCTTCTTCCTTTCCTTCCCATTAAAAAAGTCATTGTGATAACAAGTACATTGTAAATTTTAAGTACTATTAAAATACAAATAATGCTTTATTACTTTTGGAATAGGTTTGATTATTTGCTTATTTTAAAGTATTAAGAACATTGTTTCAGCAATCAGCTAGTCTGTCATCTGGTTCTGACTTTTCCACTGATTTGCTAGCACTTTTCCATTCTAAGTCTCCATTTTCTCATCTGTAAACAAGAAGATAGGATTAAATTACTTCTGAAGTCACTTCCAGGTCTAAAACTACTGTTAAAGTTGAGAGTCTGAGGGTCAGGCTTTCAGTTATACAGATAAGATATAGCACTTACCCAGTTGTGGGTATCTTTCTCCTCCCATCCCTCCCAACCTCACCACTAGCTCTAGGCTAATCCTCTCCCACTGGCAATTATTCTGTGGGGGAAGTAGAAAGATTTGATCTTTGGTTAAGGGTTTGATAGAGTCCATAACAGTTACCAGAAGAATAAAATGGACAAAGGAAGAAGAAAAGCAAAAATGTGGTTATTATTAAGTGCATGAATAAGGATAATTATTTAATATTGGGGAGTAAGTAGGAGGAAAGATCTCTGAGTATTGAGCTTCTGAGCCAATTCCAGTCTTAGAAAGTGAGTGATCAAAAGGGCATTTTAGTTCAGATTTATTTTCTTGCTGGCGACATGGAATAGGAGTTTCAGGGAAATGCAAAGGCAGGCAACCTTTGGCTGTAGGACTCAATGGAAAGGTATAGGCCTTGAGTTCTATTCCAAGCCCTGTGGAGTAATGTAGTCATTCTAGAGTTTATAATTATTCATCTTTGACAGATGCAAGTATCTGTTTTGCATTATGAACACTTGTAGGCTTCATAGGGAAAGAGAAAACATTAGACATGACCAAGAGATCCAGAATGTAAAGTTCCCTGCATGCCAGTTACTAGTCAAATCAAAAAGCATTTTAACAGAAACTTCTTAAGCATTTAATATGTTCTAGAATATAAGCTATATAAGGGAAAGTAATAGTACTAATTAATTCTGTAAACAGTGATCTCTTAACCAGTCACTTAACTAGTGTAGACAATGGGACACTTGGGGCTCCAAGTATCTGTTCCTTTTGAAATTTGAGTAGTAGGAGATTTTCCATGGGATATTATAGTTTCTTCAATAGTTTAGAGGAAGCAGTCAGAGAATTCAGTATACAGAGATGTCAAAATTACGTTCAGATTCTATGAGACTGAGGGACATCTGTCAAAAGCACCTTTGCTAGTAAGAAGATTGAAGAACATAAAATGGTATTGGGTTAGCAAGAGTTAGAGAAAATTACAAAATGTAAAATAAATGATTTTGATTATATCAAACTAAAAAGCTTTATTACAAACAAAAACAATGTAGTCAAAATCAGAAGGGAAACAACAAATTGGGAAAAAGTCTTCATAACAAAAAACTCTGACAGGGGTCTAATTACTCAAATATACAAGGAGTTAAACCAATTGTATAAAAAGTCAAGCCATTCCCCAATTGATAAATGGGCAAGAGACATGAAAGTGTTCTAAATCTCTAATAATTAGAGAAACTCTGAGGTATCACCTCACACCTAGCATATTGGCTAAAATGAAAGAAGAGGAGAGTAATGAATGCTGGAGGGAATGTGGCAAAACTGAGACATTAATGCATTGTTGGTGGAGTTGTGAACTGATCCAACCATTCTGGCTGGCAATTTGGAACTATGCTCAAAGGGCTATAAAAGAATGCCTGCCCTTTGATCCAGCCATACCATTGTTGGGTTTGTACCCCCAAAGAGATCCTAGATAAACAGACTTGTATGAAAATATTTATAGCTGTGCTTTTTTGTGGTGGCAAAAAACTGGAAAATGAGGGTATGCCCTTCAATTGGGGAATGGCTTAACAAATTGTGGTATATGTTGGTGATGGAATACTATTGTGCTCAAAGGAATAATAAACTGGAGGAATTCCATGTGACCTGGAAAGACCTCCAGGAATTGATGCAGAGTGAAAGGAGCAGAGCCAGAAGAACTTTGTACACAGAGACCAATACACTGTGGTAAAATAGAATGTAATGGACTTCTGTACTAGCAGCAATGCAATGACCCAGGACAATTCTGAGAGATTTATGGAAAAGAACGCTACCCACATTCAGAGGAAGTACTACAGGAGTGGAAACAGAAGAAAAACAACTGCTTGAACACATGGGTTGAGGCGGACATGATTGGTGATGTAGACTCGAAACTACCACACCAATGCAACTATCAACAATTTGGAAATAGGTCTTTATCAATGACATTTGTTAAAACCAGTGGAAATACACATCTGCCATGGGAGAAAGGAGAATTTGGGGGGTGAAGGGGAAAGTAAGAGCATGAATTATGTAACCATGTTAACTTTTAAAAAATATAAATATTAATATATGTTTAAAAAATGGTCTTGGGTTCTCTTGGTTTTTTGTGACATCCAGTGTACCTGAGATTCATAAAGTGTACCTCTGGAAAGAAAAAGTCACCCTAGACCAATGGTTCCCAACTTTTTTGGCCTACCACCCCCTTTCCAGAAAAAAATATTACTTAGCCCCCTGGAAATTAATTTTTTAAAATTTTAATAGCAATTAATAGTAAAGATAAATGTACCTGTGGCCATCACCACTCCTCTGGATTGCTGCAGCACCCACCAGGGGGTGGTTGGTGCCCACTTTGGGAATCACTGCCATAGAATGAGTCAGCAAGAAGGCAAACTAATGACAAATATTGGAGGAAATGTAGAGAAATGAGAACAGTAAAATGCTATTGGTAGAACTGTGAAGTGATCCATTCATTTTGAAGAGCATTCTGAATTTATGTCCAAAGAGTTATAAAACTGTGTTTACCTTTTAATCCAGCAATACCACTATTAGGTTTTTTCCTAAGGTGATCAAGGGAAAAGAAAAATAACATATGTTCTAAAATATTTATAGTAGCTATCTTTGTGGTGGCAAGGAACTGAAAATTAAAGGGATGCCCATCAACTGGAGAATGGCTAAATAAGTTGTGGCATATGATTGGGATGGAATACTGTTGTATCATAAGAAGTGGCAGGCAGTTTAATTTTTAAAAATGGAAAGATCTACATAGGGAAACCAGCAGAATCAAGAGACTATATATAAAGCAACAGAATATTGTTTATAAAATAACTTGTATTAATCCCCCTCCAGAGAAAGAACTGATAAATAGAAATAAACAAGACATGCCTTTATAAACACACATGGCTTATTGTCAAATGATTCTTTCTCTAATGGGAGGAGGGGAAGGGAGAGGGTGGTACCTGTGTATTTTAATATAATAAATGAATAAATGTGTGTGTGTGTGTGTGTGTGTGTGTGTGTGTATAGAAAGTCAAACTAGGGTTTGGTTCCTGTGTTGGTCAGATGTTTTGTGTTTTGTGGTTCTCAGAGTCATGTTTTAAATTCAGGGATGAGGGTAGGTAACTAATTGATTTTGTTTGAATTGTCCTTGCCAATTTGAGGTTTGGGAAATTTTTATTTCTAAGATCTGACTCGGATAATGGATATTGGGCCTGAAAACTTACTTTGCCCTTGTAAGGGATAAAAAAATTAAAGGTTGGACTAAATTTATGAGAAATGTGGTCACTGTGATTATTACTCAAGTCAGAATGACTTTTTAGCAATTTATTTATAAAATAGAGGCATAGAGTGAAAGTAAGGATATCAGAGAGAGAAGATAATTATGCCAGCCCAGTCTATACCAGGCAGGGGTTCAGAGGCCCCAGTAAAAAAGGGGGCCCAGAAGTAAATTACACAAGAGTTTTAGCCACGATACCTCCTCTAAGATGAGGGGTCTCTCTGGAGGCTAGTACCTCTCAGAAAATCTAGGGAAAGGAGTCAGTTTTTTTCACTCACCCACATGGTAGTTCTAAGGGGAAAATCCAAGAGTTTTCTGAGGTCCCAAGCCAGAATTCCTTCAAGTTCAATTTGACAATGAAAGACCTCATCACAGGAAGTTCTTTCCACTTTTAAAGACCATTCCTTTTGTCACTTCCTGTGCCTTCCTTCCACTTTACATGGACCAACTACAGCTAAAGCTTTGCTTAGGACTGCAGTCAGGTGATTCTGATTCATCAGACACTATAGCACATGTGGGTCACAGACCTCCCTGTACTTAAGGATAAGTGGGGTGGATATGCTTCTAGTGATTAAATCTAAAAATGGGCAAGGGAGAATTAATCCCATCTTCACACCCTTTACACACAATGCAGACACATTCTTTCTCTGTCTGTCTCTGTCTCTCTCTGTCTATCTCTCTGTCTCTGTCCCTGTCTCTTTCTCTCTGTGTCTCTCTGTCTCTGTCTCTTTCTCTTTCTCTCTCTCTGAATCACCTCTCCTGAATCATCAGGGTTCACATCATTAGAAGAGAACTCCTGTTTAGACATGATAGCTGCCACTTGTGATGAAAGCCTTGAACAACATTTGGAAAACAATGTAAAAGTTAGGCTTGTTATGGAAATGGACTAACACTGTTGGATCTTCTTCCATGGGAGCTAGCATCAAAGGCAGATATGGTTTTGAACATCATTCATTTATATATCATGGCCATCAAATGTCCATACTGGCAGTAGCTCTTACCAGTCTTTCATGTGTTTAGCTGTATCCAAGCAACCATGAACATCTTCACTTGGAAAGAAAGACAGAAACCATCATCATGCTACCCTTAATTTCAACTACTTGGTGTGGA
The DNA here is from genome assembly GCF_016433145.1 of Gracilinanus agilis. NCBI lineage: Eukaryota > Metazoa > Chordata > Mammalia > Didelphimorphia > Didelphidae > Gracilinanus > Gracilinanus agilis. The sequence continues at coordinate 67,712,900 of NC_058131.1, forward strand.
AGGGAAGAGAGGGAAAGGTTCACAATCAAATAGCACATATTTCAAGTGATTCTGTGTCATTTTGTTCTGTGTATCTACATCAGTTTTGTTGTCCTCATTAGTAAAATGAAGATATTAAAATCATAGTTCTCTAAAGATTCTTCCATCTACCAATCCTATGTTTTTTTCCAGTGATAAGGCAAAGGAGGGGTGGAAGTTATACTTATTGAGAAACCCCATAGACCTTCAGCAATTGTGCCATATCATTGTACTATGACATAAACTAGTATATTAGAGAGGAATTTAGAAATCATAAAATCTAATCTCCTAATTTAAGATAGGAGGAAATTTAGGCCAAGACATATGAAGATTTACTCAAAACTACACTGCCTACACATGACTAAAGCATGTAATATCTGAACCCAGATTTTCCCACTGGCTGTTCAGTGCTCTATTTTACCACAACTCCAATACTTATTCAGCTAAAGACTCGATGTCACCTTCTCTTGTTTCCCATGATACCCTATATCCAACAAAGAGAAAACCCTGAGGTCCCTCCTTGATCTGAGTCATTTAATTTCTTCCATTTCCCTTTGTCTCTGTATCTATTCATGAAAAAAAAATCCAACTTTGTAACAAGCTAATCTTATCAGCAGGAACTGCAGAGGTAGGAACAGATGGCAGAATTCCAGGTACTCACCCTCCAGCTGTTTACACATGTTCTTTCAAACCTACAGTGGGCTGGAAAGTTACTCATGAAGAGGTTTTAATATTCACGATTACCATGAATATCAAGAGTCAAAATAGGAAACAAGAATGTCCCCTTTCCTCTAGTAATAGCAGATAAAAGTTCCCTTCCATATCCCTGTGGGTTTTTTGGATGCAACCAATCATTCTAACATTCTGGCAGAGCTAGGCCTGTCTCTTGGCTCAGTAGGGATTTAAAATAAAAGCAGATTTTCTTAGAAATATATGTCTTTTTCTTCCAGCACAGATGCAATGTTTCTTCTCATGAAACATCATGTCTACATGCTCTAGAACGAATGTCATGGGGATAACTACTAAATACACACACACATCAGTCAGCTCGAGAAGAAAGCCCAATAGTTATGACACTGGAGGGACTGTTAAAACTCAAGGTGACTCTGTACCTGTATAATTTTGGTTTACCTCTCTGACCTTTATTTGTTCATCTATGAAATGAATTCAAAGGGAGAGAAATGATATTTGAGAGCACTGAATCCAGTGCTACTTAGTCTTGTTTGTATCAAAGAAGTCTTTGGCATCTGATAATTTATGGACTCCTCAAAATAATAATTGTAAATTCATAAAAGGAAATCAATTATATGGAAATAAGGATTTATCTACTTGTTTACTATCCAAATCCACAGATTTCCTGCAATCTGTCCATAGGTCAATGAACCCTTGGTTAAGAATATCTGACTTCAACCTACTCATTTGAAAATGAGAAAATAAGACTATAGATTCAAAGATGAAAATAACCAGGTCCCACCTTAACAAGTGAGCAACCTTTTAAAGAGGTCATGAATAAATATAGTTCAAAGTAGAATGTAAAAAATGGTAAAAAAGAGGAGTCTACATTCAAAGTACTCTATGAAGGAAAATTAAGGAATGAAAATATGGTACCTAATCTAGGCCTGGAAAGATAAGAAGGATTTCAAGCATCAGAGATATAGAGAGACCTATGTCATAGTCATGAAAGACAGCCTACAAAAATTCATTGGCAAAAAAGAGCTCAACTTGAAACAAAGTACTGGTTGAGTTTGGTAAGAAAGTAGATGCACAGAGGTGAGCAATGGGGAACGAAGATGTAAAGGTAAATTGCAACTAAATTATAGACATATTCCAGGCTAAACATTTTTCATATTCATGTATAGACAATAGAATTATATTGAAGATTTATAAGCAAGTCAATAATGTGATCACATCTTTATCTTAAAATGATTAATTTGGTAATTTGATAAATTAAGCAAAAGTCCTTTCTAGTTCCAAGTATGACCTTTGTGTATTATATAAATATAAATATATGTGTGAATATGTTTGTTTATATATATGTACATATGTGTATGTATATATATACATTTTTATGTTTTGTAAAATAAATATATATAATATCTATTTTATATATGCATGAAGGATTAGTGATTTTGTCAATGTGAGAAATTCTTCACTAGTATAGATTGAAACCTATTAATGACTTGATAGATAAGACCTTGGAGTTTACTTGAAGCTCATAGGGAATAATTGATTTTCCATAGTCCCATAGCTTGTGAAGATCAAAAGTGTGATTTGAACCCAGATCTTCCTAACTCTAATACCAACATTTACAGAACAAATCATAGAATATTAGAGTTGGAAGTTCCCTAGGTAGTGTGTAAACGGAATTAGCTCTGGCCCATTCATAGTCAAAACTCCTTACCCTAGATGATATCATCCCCACCTCCCTCAGTGGGGAGGGGAGATGAGTTACCCACACGTGACAATAAGTAACAAATCAAGAACAAGGGACTGCCCTTTGGGCAGTCCAGATCAGTGTTGAGGCTGCCTTTTGTCCACTTGAATTAGAGGTGGACCCACAGGAAGTGACAAGGGATACTATCTCTTCAAGTATGTTGGTTACTTCCTGTTGAGGCAGTTCCAGCTTTGAACTTGGTGCTGAAGGTTCTCGGCTGAGACCTCAGGCTGCTTCCACTCTGAATTGTCATGTGGGTAAGTTAGGCTGACTTCCTTGGCCTACCTTGGTGTTTTCAAACTCTGCCTTAAGTAGGCTTATTAGCCTCTATGATTGCTAAGGTCTTGTGGCTTGTAGCCTAGTTTAATTAGCCTTTTAACCCTCTCTCTCTGTCCAGGCCTCTGCAGGCCTGGACTAGCCTCTCCCTCTCTCTATTTCCCTACCTTTTACCTTCCTAATTGTAAATAAACTACCTTAAACCCGATCCTGACTTAGGTCTATTTTAATTATGGAATCAATCTGAATATTTGATTCCTGGCGGCCACATTTTAAATATATATCTATAAAATAACTAAAATCTCCATCTTACAGTAGTAAGGATATACAGTAGATAATAGCCAAGCTTATAATAAGGAAGAACTGAGCTAATATATGACCTCATACACTTTCTAACTGTTTCACCCTGCACAAGCAACTCCTATCTGCATTATTTTCCTATAAAATAAGAATAATATTAGCACCCAACTCCCAGGGTTGTTTTTGAGTATGAAATGAGATAATTCATGGAAAAGCACTTTAGTACAGTGCCTGGTGTAAAGTAAGCACTATGTAACTATAGGTTATTATTACCTCAAAAGCCATATACTCCAACTCCTACTTGATAAAAGAATCCACATTACAGTATATTCTACTAGTGATAATTCATTCTACACACTTCCCTCTGCCATGTGTCCCTTTCTTCCCACCCCATTCCTTTAATCCTTTCCCCTTTTTTGCCTTCTTTTACCTTGTATTCCATACTGTCCTTATTTGTGATTGCCTTACATGACCCACTACATATAACCAAGTCAAGTCATACTTCTCTTATACAATGGATATAATATTGCCAGAGGAGAGACAGATAAAGACAGACAGAGAGAGAGAGAGAGAGAGAGAGAGAGAGAGAGAGAGAGAGAGAGAGGAGAGATGGATAGATAGATAGATAGATAGATAGATAGATAGATAGATAGATAGATGATGGATGGATGATATATGGATGGATAGATGGATAGATAGATAGATAGATAGATAGATAGATAGATAGATAGATAATGGATGGATGATACATGGATGGATAAATGGATGGATAGAAAGATAGATGATGGATGGATGCATGGATGGATAGATGGATGGATAGGTAGATAAATGGATACATGGATGGATGGATGGATAGATAGATAGATAGATAGATAGATAGAAAGATAAAGAGATGGATAGAGAGAGATAATGAAAGTATGTATATGTATACACAGCCCCCCCCAACACTGCTATTATATTCAAATCAATATTTTCATTGCTACCAGAAAGGATGTCTTGAGCATTTGGTCAGCTGCGGTTCCGTTCACTACCCCTGTGGCTTCCTAAACAAAAAATAACTCCTCCCAAATCTAACTCTTTTTTTTCATTCTTGTCTCTTCCATTTGAATATAATCTTCCTGAAAACATATAATATCTTGATTTTGCTTAGCATAGTGCTTAGCATAAAATACGTGTTAATTAAATATTTTTTATTAATTCAATTTCAAAGGCATTGATTCACATATAAAAATATCCACAGACCTACACATAAATCATAATAAAATAATCAGCTCAGTAAGGGGTTAGGGCTCAGAGGGGGAAATTTTCTAACATTTAGCATCATTCAAAAATGCAATACTTTGTCTTAAAAATTTGTGACTTCCCCATTAATGGAGAAGTAAGAGACTGGATTCTTACTTGTAGGAGAGATCTAAAGGCGATTATTCCTCAGATATAATTTACATTAAGTTAAATATGAGATACTTTCCAACTAGGGGATTATTTAGCTATATGAATCTAAAGCTAGAAAGGACATTATGAGTCATCTTAGTCTCATTTTATAGATAAGAGAAGTGAGGTATGGAAAAGACAACACAGAACTAAGGCTTCCTTTTTCCAGATCAATGTTCTCTCTACTACCTTACAATAATAGCTCACATTTATATAATGAATGCTCTTCAGTAACAAAGAGCTTTCAAATCCATTATCTTGTGTGACCATTACAACAACCATGTGCAGTAAGGAATGGAGTTATACTCTCACTATGTGACAGATGAAGAAATGGATTCACACAAATACTTTGTGATTTGTCTACATACATATAGCCAAGATGGAAATCTATGTTCTTTGGTTTCCACCACAGGGTTTATTTGAAAACACCAACTAATTTCATCTTTTGCAGGCATAATAGAGGGAGAATCAGAATTAGTGTGCATTAAACTGTTGTGGCAACCATAGTTTCCTAAAAAAATGTCAAAAATAATCTGCTAAATAGCTTGGATCTCAACAAGAACATTCAAAACTCAGATTCACTGAGTATTTAACTCTCCCTCCCTAACCTCCTGCCCATAGGACAGAGAATTATTTTGCAATGTTAATTTAAAGTGCTTCAAGTAGCCATTTAGCAAATAATAATTATTAATAACTACTTCTTGTACACTAGTGGAATGGTCTCTATAGCGATATAGACATGTTTACTAAACATGTTAAAATATGCTATAAATGAAGTCATTTCTTATCCTGATTCCTTTGCCAGATTTTCAGTTTCATCAAAAAGATGAAGATTTGATTTCCTCCTTTTTACAAAAGCCCAATCAACTGTTCAAATTCCTTTGCTAAGAGGGGCATGGAAATTTGGCAAGTAACTGAAAAAAATTATGGATACTTATTATGCCTATAAGTCAGATTCATTTCAATTTGTGGAGTTTCTAAGGTAATACCATAAACCTCTGAAATATTAGAGCTGGTATATGCCTACAGCTGGCAATTATTTTACACTTTAAAGTTTGTAAATATCTTTACAATTCTTACAACATGTGATTCATACAACCATATTGGGGGGGATAGGTATTATTATCTGTATTTACATATGAAGGGGTTGAGATTAAGATTGGTTAAGGGACTTTCCCAGAGTCATACTGCTAATACATGGATGAGGTTGAATTTGACTTTAGGTTTTCTCCCAAGGAACAACCACAATTTTTTTTCTACTAAAACTTATATAATTCACTGAGAGAAGAGCTCATCATGATCTTGCCCATAAATTATTGACTTTTCTTTTGCACAAATATACAACATTCCAAACCCTTAAACAAAATTCTCTTCAGAGAAAAGGAGGGGAAATCAATTTCTCATCTCTTCTCCAACATTTTATCAATTTTGTTTCATTTATGTTTTTTATTTTTATATTGTTAGTCACTATAATTTTTCTTTTTATTATAATTTTCTTTAATTCAGTTCCTGTAGTTCTGCTTTTTCCTGAATTCTTCATACATTCTGCCCTTTCTAGAGTGTGAATCTTCAAACTACGGTTCTCTTCTTCAAAAATATTAATTAATACACCATTATAATTATATGTGATAATTAGTTTGGACGACACCTATTTTATTTCTTTTTTTTTTAATATTTGAAATATAAAATTCAGGGAGAAATATTTTATATATATGGTAATATCTTCTTGGAGTATGTCTAATAATGACATATAAACCTTAGGCACTTTTGACATTTTTATCAAACAATGTAATTCATATTTGCTTTCCAGAATGGTTGGATGAATTTATAGCTCCAACAATAATATATTACTCATTCAGCATTTATATAAACTTTTCATTGTTGATCATCCCCTTCTTATGTATTTTCGGCCACTATGGAGAGTATAATAATAATAATAATAAGAAGAATTCTCTTAATTTACATTTCTCTTATAAGGGATTTGGAACAAATTTCTATGTGGGTGTTAATACTTTGATTTTTTTCTCTAGATAATTGTTTTTGCTAATATCTGTAGGCCACTGATGGATTAGAGAAAAGTCCTTTTCCTTTTTTCCTTTTTTTCTTTTTTAGAAAAATTTTCCATGGTTACATGATTCATGTTCTTACTTTCCCCTTCACCCCCTCAAACTCCTCCCCCATAGCTAACTCACATTTCCACTGGTTTTAACATGTGTCATCGATCAAGACCTATTTTCATATTATTGATAGCTGTACTAGGGTGGTCATTTCGAGTCTACATCCCCAATCGTGTCTGCATCAATCCATGTGTTCAAGTAGTTGTTTTTCTTCTATGTTTCCACTTCTGTAGCTCTTCTTCTGAATGTGTAGCATTCTTTTCCATAAATCCCTCAGAATTGTCCTGGGTCATTGCATTGCTGTTTGTAAAGAAGTCCATTACATTCTATTTTACCACAGTCTCTATGTACAATGTTCTTCTGGCTCTGCTCCTTTCACTCTGCATTAGTTTCTGGAGGACATTCCAGTTCACATGAAATTCCTCCAATTTATTATTTGTAAAAGTCTTTTTGTCTATGATCTTTTTTGGGGTACAAATCAAGCAATGGTATGGCTGGATTGAAGGGCAGGCAGTCTTTTATTGTTCTTTGGGCATAGTTCCAAATTGCCAGCCAGAATGGTTGGATCAGTTCACAACTCCACCAGCAATGCATTAATGTCCCAATTTTGCCACATCCCCTCTAACATTCATTACTCTCCCCTGTTATCATTTTAGCCAATCTGCTAGATGTGAGGAGATGCCTCAGAGTTGTTTTGATTTGCATTCATCTAATTATTAGAGATTTAGAATACTTTCTCATGTGCGTATTGATAGTTTTGATTTCTTTATCTGAAAATTGCCTATTCATGTCCCTTGCCCATTTATCAATTGGGGAATAGCTTAAATTTTTGTACAATTGATTTAGCTCCTTGTATATTTGAGTAATTAGACCTCTGTCAGAATTTTTTGTTAAAAAGAATTTTTTCCAGTTTGTTGTTTTCCTTCTGATTTTTGGCTGCATTGTTTTTGTTTGTAAAAAACCTTTTTAATTTAATATAATCAAAATTATTTATTTTACATTTTGTATTTTTTTCTAACTGTTGCTTGATTTTAAAATCTTTCCTTTCCCAGAGATCTGACAATTATACTATTCCATGTTCACTTAATTTATTTACAGTTTCCTTCTTTATATTTAAGTCATTCACCCATTCTGAATTTATCTTTGTGTAGGGTGTGAGATATTGATCTAAACTTAATCTCTCACATATTGTTTTCCAGTTTTCCCAGCAGATTTGTCAAATAGTGGATTTTTGTACCAAAAGTTGGGCTCTTTGGGTTTATCATGCACTGTCTTGCTGACATCACTTGCTCCAAGTCTATTCCACTGATCCTCCCTTCTGTCTCTTATCCAGTACCATATTGTTTTGATTACTACTGCTTTATAGTATAGTTTAATATTGGGTACTGCTAGGCCACCTTACTTCACATTTTTTTTCATTATTTCCCTTGATATTTTTGATCTTTTGTTCTTCCAAATGAACTTTGTTATAGTTTTTTTCTAATTCAGTAAAAAAGTTTTTTGGTAGTTTGATAGTTATGGAATTAAATAAGTAAATTAATTTGTGTAGAATGGTCATTTTTATCATGTTAGCTCATTCTACCCATGAGCAATCAATGTTTTTCCAATTGTTTAGATCTAGTTTTAATTGTTTGGAAAGTGTTTTGTAGTTGTATTCATATAATTCCTGTGGTTGTTTTGGTAGATAGATTCCTAAGTATTTTATAATGTCTAGGGTGATTTTAAATGGTGTTTCTCTAAGTCTTGCTGCTATAATGTGTTGGAAATATATAGAAATGCTGATGATTTATGTGCATTTATTTTGTATCCTGCAACTTTGCTACAGTTGTTGATTATTTCTACTAGCTTTTTAGTTGGTTGTCCAGGATTTTTTAAGTTGACCATCATATCATCTGCAAAGAGTGATAGCTTAGTCTCCTTGTTGCCTATTTTAATACCTTCAATTTCTTTTTCTTCTCTAAATGCTACTGCTAGTGTTTCTAGTAAAATGTTAAATAATAGAGGTGATAATGGGTATCCTTGTTTCACACCTGATCTTATTGGGAAGGCTTCTAATTTATTCCCATTGCATATGATGCTTGTTGATTATTTTAGATATAAACTTTATTATTTTCAGGAGAGGTACTTTCTATTTCTATTCCTATACTTTCTAGTGTTTTCAATAGGAATGGATGTTGTATTTTGTCAAAGGCTTTTTCAGTATCTTTTGAGATAATCATGTGGTTTTTGTTGGTTTGCTTGTTGATATGGTCAATTATGTGAATGGTTTTCCTTATGTTGAACCATCCTTGCATTCCTGGTATAAATCCCACCTGATAATAATGAATTACCTTGGTGATCACTTGCTGGAGTCTTTTTGTTAGTATTCTCTTTAAGATTTTTGCATCTGTGTTCATTAAGGAGACTGGTCTGTAGTTTTCTTTCTCTGTTTTTGATCTACCTGTCTTTGGGATCAGTACCATATTTGCATATATATAATAATAATAATATAACAGAAGATGACTGAATATTTGAGGTATAAATTTTCTAGTAGTTTACTTAGTTGAATAGATTACTTTCTGATCTATAATTATTGATTTCATACCTATATTATTTTCCATAAATCAGCTGAATTTTCCATTATAAATTTAAATGTACAAAACTTAATATGTTACTGACATCTATAAATGGAATATACATGTTTTCAACATCACAGGTTTTTCATTTTAGCTTTTTATGATAATATCAATGAGACTCCTGCTTTTTGCTTTTTTCTTTCTGCAAACTGCAGATACATAACAAACTCTGTTTTTAGTCCTTTATTGTATTTTTACAAGAATATTTTCAGTGGGCTTTTAATATGTAACAAATTGTAAGATTCTGTTTTCCTAGTATTTTATTTACTTTTGGCTTTATTAAATTGTTTAAAACATTTATATTAAAAGTTTTGACTATTAAAGATTTGGGTTTTTCTCAACATTCATTTTGTATTCATTTTTTAAATAAATTTCACTAACACTACTGCAAGTTAATTATTTCCCATAGGATTCCTTCATTTTCCTACCCTGGCCCAGATTCCTTGAAGTAACTGATATTGTTAACTTTTTTATATATTTTTCTTATTTCATTTTCTTATTTATTTTATTTTTTCTCATTAAGATTTAATGCCACTTGTTATATAGCAATTTTTAAATATATGTGGAGTATATCTGCTCATCTCTCTTAATATTATGAGTTTTTATTTTAGTTTTGTATGATAGCAACATTGCATTATTATTTTGCTGTGTGATCTTTATTTATATTATTTATCATTTTATTATACCTATCACCCCACTCACCTTTTCATTTTCATTTTCCTCATTTCCAAAAATGTTTTAAAATTATATCTCTCCGAACTCCCTAAGCTTCTTTGCTTAAGTAGCATGCTTTTTATAACACATTTAATTTTTCTTTTATCTTTGTATTGATACTTTTTTACATCACATTCATTCATAAATATATACCTTTAGTTCCATTATTAGAAACCCAGTCATTTTAACAAAGATTCAAAAGAAATGAAGCAAAGAAAATTAATCTAGCAAAACTGACCAACATATAATCTCTATGTGACAATATAAGCAGTATTTTAAATCCATTTCCCTTCATTTCTGTATATAAAGTGAAAGTGGTACCTTCTTTGGGTTTAAATAGGTCACCATAATTATATAATGTTCAGGTTCATTTTGTTATTGTTTTAGGTTCCTCCTATGAGCCTTACAGTAATAATTGTGTATTTTTTTAAATTTTGATTCATTAACTCTGAATCAAAGAAGTTTTCATTTATTATATCTTCTTTCCTAACTACTTTATTCTGGATTGTGTTCTCTGCTACATGGATTCTGCCTCTACTTTTTTCTCCATTTTTTTTATTTCTATTTTTTATTTCTATATTTTTTATTTCTCCCTCAAATGGGAGGTAGGAGGGAGGACATATTCTTTCTGTGTGATCATGAACACATCACTAGAAGTGATGTCTCCCCTTGGCAACTGTGAAGGTGATCAATTCTGAAGGAGTTGCCACTATTTCAGTGGAGGGAGTTTCTATTCCAAGAATTCTCTACCCTGGTGAAATCATAACTCTCACTCATTCTGTCTCTCTCTGTCTCTCTCTGTCTCTCTCTCTCTCTCTCACAGCTCTCACTCTCTTTCTCTCTCTCTCACAGCTCTCTCTCTCTCTCTCTCTCTCTCTCTCTCTCTCACAGCTCTCACTCTCTCTCTCTACACATGTAAGTATATATACATACATTTATATATACATTTATATATATATATAACATATATATGAGAGACAGAGGGAAAAAGGGAGAGAGAAGGAGAGGGAAAGTGGCATATTGTGGTTCAGTGGTTAAGAACACTGGACTTAGAGTCAGGAAGATGTGAGTTCAAATCCAGCCTCAGACTTTTCCTACCTGTGTGACCTTGAGCAAATAACGTAACCTCTTTCTTACAAAAAAATTCTCTGGAGAAAGAAATACTCCAGTGTCTTTGCTAAGAAATCCCCATGGATAGCTCTGATCCATGGAATCATTGACTTTAAGGAGCTTAGAGTCTACTGAGTCTGCGATTCATATCTTATCTCACTATCCTTAGCATATGACTTTACTCACTGTAAAATAATAAAGATTTGTCGAATCAAATTTAATTGGCTTGACTGTTTTCAATTCTCCTTGCTATTCTTTATGATCAAAATGGTTTATCTGTCTCATTCAAGTTCCTCTTTTTCCCCTGAAATGTTGTCATTTTCTAGAAGAACTAGACTCTGAGCAGCTTTGTAGATTAATACCTGCTCATTTCTTCTGCTGTTAGCAAATGAAATTTAATCAGACTAGCAAACAAAAATGGAGTTTTACAAAGGGTAATATTTGATGCAATTAACAGGAAAACCTTTGTTTGACTATTCTGACTGTCAAACTGAATAATAAGATGTCATTCCTTTCTCCCTTTCTTTTTCATGTAAAACTTAGAAAAGTTTAAGATCACTGCAGGGAATCAAGAGGCTTGAGTCTCTCAAGATGGTCAGACCAAAGCAGTATGTCACTAAGACTGAATAGAAGTGTCTTGACTACTGGATTTTTCATAAGGCTACAAATTTCAGTCCTCCCAGTGCTCTAAGTGACACTTGGGCTGATCCTGCCTCTCTATGAGATATCATTTCCAAGGTTATCACCAAATTTAATCTCCCATTTATGTTCAGCTCTATGTTTGCAATAACAATACATACATATGCACATATATGCATACATATATTTATATATACATACCAAATATTTAACATGTCTGCCCATCCAGAGTATAACACAAATACTGGAAGTATTCTCCTTAAAACAACAGCATAAACAAAAACAGAGGCTCTCCATTGACTGCTAAATGAGTCCAACTACCTTAGCCTGCCTCACAAAACCTTTCCAAATATAGCCTTTATGTAATTTCTCATATTGGCCTTGCATTTATTCCTTTTACATGTGCTTGATACCAGAGAATCTGTATTCTATAAAAAAGATCACATTGTTTCCTACCTCTGTGCCTTTATTTACATTTTTCCTTGTGCCAGAAATCAAGCAACATAGTATAAGGGGAAGATTACCGGGCTTGGTGTCAACAAATATTGTTTAAAACTCAGAAGTTTAACAAAGATGAAATTACTTAATTTTTCTGAAATTCTATTTCTTTGGATTTAGAAAGGAAGTGGTTGAACTACACAGTTTGTCAGAACCTCTAAAACCTGCCCTCTCCTAGTCTAAGCTCTTAACACTCAATTTCTGCTGGTGTTTCAAAGTCCTATTCAAATTTCATGTTTTCCATGAAAACTTCATTGATATCTTCAGACAGAAAGTCTTACAAATATAATAATTTGGATTTTAAAAAATTCTTATTCATCAGGTTATTTTATTATTGAATTTTCACTCTGCTAGGTAAGATGAAGTTATGTTTTCTTTGTATCCCCCTATAGTCTTCAGCATGAATGTAGAAGGAAAAAGAGGCAAGGAGAAAAGGAGAAAAGAGAGAGGAGGAGAAGGGAGGAGAGTGGAAAGAAAAGAGTAAGGGAGAGACAGACAGACAGACAGACAACAAAGGTCTCCAAATATCAAGTTCAAAATTATGTCTTCTCTGTGTCTGTGTCTGTGTCTGTCTCTGTGTCTGTGTCTGTGTCTGACTCTGTCTCTGCCTCAGTCTCTTGTTGTTTCCTGGCTTTTCTCTCATTGCCCATGTTATCCTGAGAAACAATTCTGTATAATGAACTCTGGGCTCAGTGTAGGAGGGAAAGACAAAGTTTCTATAATATATGATCCCTATCCTTATGTAGCTCAGTATAGAAAAGGGATTACAGAACTTGAAAGCAGTATAATATGTCATATGGTATGTATATATGTATATATGTTGTGTATATACACATGTGCTCACACACATATTTATGGGCATTAGAGAGACTCAGTTGGTCAATAATCATTTGCTAAACACTTAATAAGTGACAGGTATAGGGAGGAAAGGAAAATTACTGTCAGTGAAAATCAAGGCAGGCTTCATGGAGAAGATAGCACCGAAGGTCAAGTTTAAGGGAGAGACCAACATTTAACAGATAAAGAGAGAGAAGAAAAGATGATCTAATATTAAGAAAGAAAAAATAGAGAGGAGAAAAAGTATAAAGTATGAAGAGAAGTCTAATTCCAAAATACATAATAGGTAGCCATAAAATACATACACATATTAAAACTTAAAAGTATATATAAAGTTTATAGTGTCCATATATTAAATATGGAGTAAATATAGCATCTAGTGTATATGTAAGGTTTATATACTTTAAAATTCAAAGTAATCTTTATAATGATATAATGTATATATATATATGCATGTATATACACATATAAACATACACACACACATATATATGTATAACTTCTAAGATAGATGCTATTAGTATGTCTGTTTTATATTTGTGTAAACTGAGATAAGGAGAGATTTTAAAACTTTCTTAATATCACATCTAATAAAAATCTGAGGAAATATTAAAACTCAGATCTACCCAATTTCAAGTCCATCGCTCTATGCTCTGTGCCACCTATCCTGGAAAAAATGCAATAAACCTGTGAAGACTTTTGAATGTAGAACATAACCATAAGTGTGTATAGAAATATTGGCTAAAGGGGGAAGATAATGAAAGTAGGAAGTAGACATTTATAAGTCTGTGGGATATAACTGATTGAGCATGAGATTTGGAGACAAGAAAACCTAGGTTCAAATTTTGCATCAAATACTTTAACATCTTTTTGTCTCAGTTTTGTCATTTGTAAAATGAGCAGGTTGGATTTGATGACCTCTGAGGTCCTTTCTGAATCTCAGTCAATGATGCTTATAACCTTGGGTAGATCTTGATCTGGGCTAATGCTATGGTCCAGGAGGATGGTAATGAAAGCCTAGACTAGAGCAGTGATGTTGAGAAAAGAGAAGAGAGAATCTATATGAAGACTGCTACAGAAATCATCAGGAGAAGTTTTAACTTATTAATCAATAAGAACTGAGCAAAGAAAGTTAAATAAATAAATAAACCCAAAGTTATGCTGATAGAAAACTGAATGAATGATCATTCTCAGAGAGGAAAAGTGAAATCACACAGAGGAATAATTTTAAAAGGAAATATAGTAAGTTCAATTTGGATTATGTCAAGTTTGAGGTAATGGAGAGACAGTGGGGTATAAATAAGTTGGCCAATTTTGGAGGCAAAAGAGAGGAATGAGACCTGGTCATGCATTATGTGAGTAATTTCAATAAAGCTAAAGGATCTTCATTTCTCCCTGGGATTCCACTTAGAAAATGGGTGAGTGAAAGGAATGAGTGTCTGATGACGTCTAGTTTGATAGCTTCAAAGCATGGTGCTCAGCAGAAGTAAGAATGTTAATGAGGAATGGTTTTGAAAGTGCTACATGTGTTTAAAATATTAATTTTGAGATAACGATATGATATTCTGGTTCTATTCTTCCCTGGCTGGAGGTATATCCACCCCCATCATCTTACAAATAACAAAATTGAGACATAGAGATGCTAAATGACTTTCCCAGGGTTACATAGGCAGTGTTTAAGATAGGATGAAGACCCTTTTTTGGACAGATGGGATTTTACTTGTTTTTCTTATATCTCAATACACTTTCTCTTTTGGTGATTCTTCCAAATAGTATTCTTGCAAATACATGCCTCCCAGAACTCCAGGTCCACTTTCTACTCTGAGAAGTAGCTTCATTTCAATAAGTCTTTATTGGACCCTTTCAACTGAATGTCATGCAGTCATCTCAAAACCAACATGTTTGACATCCTTCCTTCATCCTAATATTCATATTTCTGATGAATGTTATTCTTCCAATCACTTAAGTTTTCAAATTAGACACCATCATGCATTCATTATTCTCACTCCTGATCATGTAAGAATAAATTAAATACCCCTACTCAAGTTAATCAGTATTTAATCAGTTCATTGTGATTGATGAGTATAAGAGACTGTATTAGTGAATAGAATTGTTTGATGTGGTTAATACTATTAGAATGGGAGTTATGTAGGTTAGAACTAATTAACTCATTATATATTGATAATTGTATTGCTAATATTTGATTTATGGGACAGATATATATTTTATAGATTTATAGTTGCTTAGTTAGGCCCATATTAACCTTGTCAGAAAAAGAGATAGAGAACTGTTGTATTAGCACCACACCCTTACCTATGTCCTCCTATGAATGTACTATGAGAGCTGTTTAAAAAAAAGTTCCCCATTTTCCTTTGTTCTTTTATGCTTAATGTTCATTACTGCCTGTGAAAAGTCTCAGATTCTTTGTGACTGACTAAACACTGGTGATTGATATACATGTCTCTTAATCAATTATAAAGTTTTCCCAGCTTCTGAATCTAACCAATTATGGAATTGTACCACTTCATTCTATTTTTGGTACTCCCTCAACAGTTGTAAACTATTTTTTTTATTTCTTAATCAGAGGAATCCTTGACTTCATAGGAGAGTCTTGGATCTCAATTTTGCTTGGGGACCACCAGTCTCACTAATAAATTGATATCTACTTAGAGTTCTGCCTCAGTTGCCTCTGTTGTGGATTGTATTTTAATTGGTTTTCAACTCACTTATTCTACTGTTAAAATACTGTCCAAGTCTGTCCCATTCTTTCACTGACAAAATTCTCATGACCTTTCACATAAGCTAAGAAAGTATCATTTCACTACATCTCTTGAACTTGTCTTTCCTTTCATAAATCCAGCCTCCATAAAGCTACACAAATTATTTTCCTAAAACTCAAGTCTGACCATGGGACTTCTCTGCTGAAAAAGCCCCAGTGGTTCCCCATTACTTCTAAAATTAAACCAAGTAAATCCTCTCTTTATCATATATATATATATACATATATATATATATATGTATATATATATATATATACACGTATATCTTCCTATCTTTTTGTCTCTGACATTTATACCTATCTTCTTTATATACATACATGCACAATTTCATTTTGGTCAACCTTATAAATCTGTGATTCCAGTCTGTTCTTGATTCACAATGAAGCAGGGATTTTCAACATCTTTGATTCCAATGAGAATATGGGAGGCATTGCTCACCCCTATGGATATGGTGGTAGGTCATCAATAGAAATATGGGAAGTCCAAGGTTCTCTGGACACTTTGAAGCTGGAAAGACCTCTTCTGATTAAAAAAAAATCATGAGGGGGAGAAAAAGTAGAACTTTCCCGATGATGCACATATTGACATCTGGTCATACTCCTCACTTCCCAGGAATATTGAACACTTGTAGGTCATAATTCAAACCCATTCTCCATGTCTCATTACACAATTCTTTATTCACATAAACCTCAGTTCTCCTAACTGAAAATTTCAACTAAACACTGCCTTCTCCTTCCACAGTGCCCTCTGAAATATTTGATTAATATGTACCAATCTTCTCTTCATTCCATACCTTTTTATTTTCTCCTATATTTTCCATCTTCTAGCTTTTACTGAAACCTGGATCTCCTTGATGACACAACCACACTGGCAATCATTTCCAGTACTGAGTGCTACTCTTCATTCAGAAAATGACTTTCACTCTATTTACCCCACAATTCTTCCCTGGTCTAGCTACTCTTCTTTTCCAATCTTGACTTCTTAGGGGAACCAGTTCAAATTTTCACTGTATTCTTCTCTTTAGTTACTAGTACCTTTAACATTTTGTTCAAGCCTTAACCTTGGGTCACTCCCACCATCTACTGCCTTTGTTTCTACTCACATTTTGTTTTGGGTTCACTACAAACTCATGTCACAAAACTTCACTTCTTCTATCCAATTCTATAATGTCTTTCTCAGCAATTAACTCTCCCATATTCTATAATGGCTCTTCCAAACATTTTCATCCATCCATAAACTTCCTATGGATCCACCTCCTGCCATACTCTCAGCTGAGAAACTTACTTCATATTTTACAGAAAAAATTGAGGTAAGTCAACAATAATTTTCCTCTTTCTCATTTTATTTCACGCATGTCTTCTGACAGGATATTCTCCATCCTGTCGTAAATAATGAGACGAATATTCTCCTTATCAAATATAATCCTTCTAATTGCTCGAGCAAGCCCATTCAATACCATATCCTTTAATAGATTGCTTCTGCTATCATGCCTACTATTCCACTTATTTTCTTGTATTGGTTTTGTCATTAAGTGAATTCTATTTTCTTCAATATTTTTGTACCTTTTTTATCAAGTTGTTCATTCTTTCATAGTTTTCTTATATTACTATAATTTCTTTTCCCAATTTTCCCTCTACTACTCATCTCTTGCTTTAATTTTTCCTTAATTCTTCTGGTATTGGGTCTGATTAGCATTTTTCTTTTAGGCTTTGCTTGTAGCTGTTTTCATGTAGTCCTCTAAGTTTATGTCTTGGTCTTCCCTGCTTCTTATAATCAGTTCTTTTTGTTGTTTGTTTATTTTTCAGTCTATTTTTAACTGAGGCTGGACTCTGTCTACAATTGGAAGTGAGGAAACATCATCCCAAGGATCAAGTTTATTAATATTATGGTTTATTAGGTAGTTTTGGAAATCAGCAAGTTTTGGAGGCTTCAGAAGTGGTGTGATCCTGGAAGAGGTATGATCACAGCTCTGCTTGTCTGCATTCTGGTCTTTATCCTACTCTTCTGCTGTCACAGATGCTGACACACCTAATGACCTTGGCACTGTCACTAGGGCCTTGTTCTCTTGTGACCAACCAAGAGCTCTCCTCTACACCCTGGAACTCTGACCCAAAATCAAGTGCAGGCAATAGAGTTGCCAATCAGTGATAGCTATACTCGATGCCAACAAAATGACTTATATGATCTCTTTCTGTAATCTGACTCCTTTACTACCTCTGAACTGAGAACTCCAGAAGTTGGTGTTACTGCAACTATCAACTGCAATCACCTCCAAGACTCACAGATCGTACAATGCAGTCCTCTAGTTTGACTCCTACATTGGTATTATAAATACCTTTCTTGCTGACCTCCTTAGTTGTCAGGCTAGAAAAATATTTCATTCTGACCTTTTGTTGGTTCTGTTTCCCCAAAATTTAATTTGAGGAGTTATTTTAGAAGGTTTTTGGAGGGGAGCATTGAGTTCAATTGGGTGGCTGCCTCTAATCCTCCATCTAGATTCTACCCTCTCTTTCACTTATTTTTCAATCTCTTCATGTCTACTGTTTCATTCCTTATCACCAATAAAAATGTCCATCTCTCCTCCATTCTTGAAACCTCTAATTTGTTGTTTCCTTCTTCACTATCATCATATATCTTTTCTGTCCTTAGTTGCTGAACTCCTTGAAAGGCCTATTTTTGAGAGATGCTCACTTTCTCTCTCCTCATTTTTTTTTGACCTTTTACAATTTGAATTCTGATCTCTTCTCTTCATTCTACCAAATCTGTTCTCTCCAAGTTACTATGGATCATTTAGGTTCCAAACCTATTCATTGACATATACTCTTTCTTTCCAAGTCTTCAGGATAACAGTCTCTTCTTGTTCATTTCCTATCTATTGGGGCATTCTTTCTCTGTGACTTTTGATGGACCCTAATCCAAATAAAGCTTTTTATAATTAGATATCCAATAGGACTCTTCCCAGAGCTTTCTTTAGTTCTATAATATTTCACTTGATGATCTCCTCAGATCCCATGGATTTAATTTCCATCTCTATGCTGAATGATTTTCAAATCTTCCTATCCTGCCTGATTTCTGCTGGGTTTCTGCTCATTCCAATTGTCATCTGCTTGACTTAAACATCAATAAATCAGATGAACCTTTACTCTCACCTCTTAGAGACCTTCCCTCCCCTTCTCTGTACACATACTTTACCTCTTAAAGTTTTCATATCTGTATTGCCTTCCTCCATGGGATTATACATTCCTTGAAGGACAGAACAGTCTCTCTTTTGCTAATTTTAATACTAAGCATTTACCACTGTGCTTAGCACATAGATGCTTAAAAATATTTATTGTACTGAAATGAACTTCCAATCTCAGATCTCCAACTGACTTTCAGACATCTTGAACTGGATGGAGTCTAGTAAACATTTTAAGGTCAATAAGTCCCAAACTGAATTCATTAACTTTCCTCCCACCCTGCCTCTATCTTCCCTATTGTTAAAGAAGATAACATTATCCTCCTCTTCCCTCAGCCCAGCCTCACAACCTAGGTCTCATGCTTGACACTTCCTTATCTCTCCCAGCTTCTCCTCTCTTTATATCCAAACTGTGGATAAGCCTGTTAGTTCACTTTAGCACTTCTCTCAAATATGTCACCTTCTCTCCTCTAACACAGCCTTCCCTCTAATGCAGGCACTCATCACTTCAAACTGGAGCTGGTGTTAAAGCCTGCTGGTGGATCTGTATGCCTCAAGTATCGCTCCATTCCATTTCATTCTCCATTCAGTCATTAAAATTATTTTCTTAAAAGTCCAAGTTCAGAATTCTATCAAACATTTAAAGAACAGATAATGCCAATATTATACAAATTATTTGACAAAGTAAGCAAAGGAGTCTTACCAAATTTTTATGACACAAATACAATACTGATTACAAAGTCAGACAGACCAAAAATGGAGAAAGAAAACTATAGACCAATCTCCTTAATGAACATAGATGCAAAAATCTTAAATAAAGTACTAGCAAAAAGACTCCAGCAAGTGATCATGAGGATTATTCACTATGACCAGTTGGGATTTATACCAGGAATACAAGGATGGTTTAATATTAGGAAAACTATTCACATAATTGACCATATCAATAATCAAACCAACAGAAATCACATGATTATCTCAATGTATGAAGAAAAAGCCTTCCCCAAAATACAACATCCATTTCTATTGAAAACACTAGAAGTAATAGACATAGAAGGGCCCTTCCTCAAAATAATAAACATATATTTAAAACCAAGAGTAAATATCATCTGCAATGGGGACAAATAAAAGCCTTCCCAATAAGATCAGGAGTGAGTAAAGGATGCCTATTATCACCTCTATTATTGAATATTGTACTAGAAAGACTAGTGGTAGCAGTTAAAGAAGAAAAAGAATTTGAAGAGATTAAAGTAGGCTGTGAGGAAATTAAACTACCACTCTTTGCAGATGATATGATGGTCTACTTAAAGAACCTTAGAAAATCAACTAAAAGGCTAGTGGAAATAATTAACAACTTTAGCAAAGTGGCAGTGTACAAGATAAACCCACATAAATAATTAGCATTTTTTTACATTTCCAACAAAATTCAGCATCAGAAATTGGAAGAGAAACTCAATTAAAAATCAGTCTAGAGGGGGCAGCTGGGTAGCTCAGTGGATTGAGAGCCAGGCCTAGAGACGGGAGGTCCTAGGTTCAAATTCGGCCTCAGACACTTCCCAGCTGTGTGACCTTGGGCAAGTCACTTGACCCCCATTGCCTACCCTTACCACTCTTCCACCTATAAGTCAATACACAGAAGTTAAGGGTTTAAAATAAAAAAAATCAGTCTAGAAAAAAAATTAAGGAATCTATCTGACAATATAAAAACAGAAATTATATGAACACAACTATAAAACACTTTTACACAATTAAAACTGGATCTAAATAACTAGAAATACATTAATTGCTCATGGATAGAATGAGATAAGATAATAAAAATGACAATTCTACCCAAATTAATCAACATATTCAGTGCCATACCTATCAAACTAACAAAAAAATTTTTTATAAAATTAGAAAAAAATTATACCAAAGATGATCTGCAAGAACAAAAGATCAAGAATATCAAGGGAAATAATGAAAAAAAAAATTGAAGGATGGGGGCATAGCAGAAACAAATCTTAAACTGTACTATAAAGCAGTAGTCATCAAAACAATGTGGTGCTGGCTGAGAGACAGAAGGGTGGATCAGTGGAATTGACTTTGGCTAAATGACCTCAGCAAACTAGAGTTCAATAAATACAAAATGCCCAGCTTTTGGGAAAATAACTCAGTATATGACAAAAACTGCTGGGAAAATTGGAAAACAGTATAGGGCAAAAGTAGGTTTAGATCAACATCTTACACCCTTAACCAAGATAAATTCAAAATGGATAAAGGACTTAAATATAAAGGGTGAAATAATAAATAAATTAGGTGAATATAGAATAGTATACCTCTCAGATTTGTGGGTAAGAAAGGAATTTAAGACTAAACAAGAGATAGAGAACATTAGAAAATATAAAATGAATTACTTTGATGATATCAAATTAAAAAGGTTTTGTACAAACAAAACCAATGTAACAAAAATTAGAAGGAAAGCAACAAACAGGGAAAAAAATAACAAAACTCTGACAAAGGTTTAATTTCCCAAATATATAAGGAAGTAAGTCAAATATGAAAAAGGAAAAACAAACAAACAAAAACAAGCCATTTCTCAATGAACCAATGATCAAGGGATATGAACAGGCAGTTTTCAGATGAAGAAATAAAAATTATCAATAAGCATATGAAAAAGTGTTCTAAGTCCCTTCTGATTAGAGAAATGCAAATTAAAACAACTCTGAGGTACCACTTTATACCTATCAGACTGGTAAATATAGTAGCAACAAAAGTGATAAATATTGGAGGGGATGTGGCAAAATTTGGACACTAATACCCTGCTGGTGGAGTTGTAAATTGGTCCAACCATTCTGTAGGGCAATTTGGAATTACATGCAAAGCATTTTAAAAGAATGCCTGCCCTTCGATCTATCCATACCCCTGCTGGGTTTGTACCTCAAAGAGATAATAAGGAAAAATACTTGTACAAAGATATTTATAGTCATGCTCTTTGTAGTAGTAAAAAAATGGAAAATGAGGGGGTGTCCATTGATTGGGGAATGGCTGAACAAATTGTGGTATCTGATGGTGATGGAATACTATTTTGCTGAAAGGAATGATGAACTGCTTGATTTCTATATGGAATGTGTATGGGTTAAAATAGGGATTTGATGAAAATAAAAGAGAAGCTTTTATCAATTAACAATTTAGTTTTATTAAAAAAAGAGATAGAAAAGAATATAGTAAAGGAGGGAAATATAGGAAAGAGGTAGAGAAAGAAAATTTCCTAATG
The DNA here is from genome assembly GCF_016433145.1 of Gracilinanus agilis. Lineage (NCBI taxonomy): Eukaryota > Metazoa > Chordata > Mammalia > Didelphimorphia > Didelphidae > Gracilinanus > Gracilinanus agilis. Next base: position 67,735,097 of record NC_058131.1, read on the forward strand.
TCTATATCAGTTATCCTATAACTACCTATAATTACTACCTAAAACTGCCTGTCTATCTATAACAGCCTATGACTATTGCTAATAACAATCACCCCACAAAATTCCAACCCAATCCACTCTAATCAAAACCAACCCTGTTAGTGTTTAATCCAACTCCAATTATGTCTGTCAAGAAAGATCAACCACCTCCCAAAAAAATTCAAGAAAGAAAAAACCTAACAGCCCATACCAAAAGACAAAAAGCCTTCTAAAGGCTAAAACCAAAAGCCCTCTCAGTAAGCTCAGGCTCACCTTTTATACTCAAGCAACTAAATGCCAATCACCAACACAACACACTCCCAGCAGCCAACTTCCCTGCAACTGCCAACACCTAACTCTCAGCAACTGACTGCCTGACTGACTGATGCTGGCCTTTTTAAAACCCTTTTTCTACCTCACTTTCTGTCTCTATGGTTCCTCCTTCCTGTCTCTATGGTTTCTATTTTCTGTCTCTGTGGGCTGGTTAATCCCCACACATCTCTATGGTAAGAGGACCTCCAGTTCCCCCATTAAATTAAAAAAGGTAATGAAGAATTTCTTTTTACAACTGGAAAGATTTCTAGGAATTGATGCAGAGTGAAAGGAGCAGAACCAGGAGAACATTGTACACAGAGACAGATACACTGTGGCACAATTGAAGGTAATGGGCTTTTCTATTAGCAGCAATGCAAGGATCAAGGACAATCCAGAAGAACTAGTGAGAATGAACACTATGTATATCCAGAGAAAGAACTGTGGGAGTAGAAATGCAGAAGAAAAGCATGATTGATTACATGGTTTGATGGGGATATGATTGGGGTTTTGATGTTAAAAGATCATTATTACAAATATGAATAGCATGGAAATAGGTTTTGAACAATGATATATGTATAACACAGTGGAATTGCTTGTTAGCTCTGGGAGGGAAGAGAGGTGGAAATAATGAATATTGTAATTGTGGAAAATATTCTAAGTTAAAAACTAAAGTTCAAGTCCATTTTTGTATTTCCATTCTTTTTACATCTTATACACTTCCAAGTACTCTTTGATCCAGTAAAACCTTCCTCCTTGTTATTCCATGAACAAGGTTCTCCATTTCTAGACTTTGGGCATTTTCTCTGACTATACTCCATGCCCAGAATGAAGTATCTTCATCTCCACCTTGTTATAACTAAATAATAGCTGGTATGTTGAAACCCAAGCTTTTGTAACTATAATTTATCTAATTTTAATATTAGGTATTGATAGCCAAATGGTAATGGCTGGGTGTTATAATAAACTAAAATTGTCAGGGTTTAAACTAGTTGCAGGTGGTGGAAGGAAGGCCCAAAACAGTTCAATAAAACCATTATTTATTTGTTCTAAGAAAAGAGGTAGGGAGAGGAAATAGGAGGTAGAAACTAGGAGTTAGGAATAGAATATGAGATCTCTTAACCTAAAACTAAAATCTTTAAATAAACACCCCCCAAAACTGACTGCTTTCTGTGCAGCTTCTTCTTGCCTGCAGAGTAGACCTTCTTAAACTATACTCACTATTTTAAATAATATTTCTCTATCTAACTAAACCTATGATAAATGATGAACCTTAATTTATAATGAACTCCTTAAATAATTCTTATATCAACTGTCTTTTGAAAGTAACCTGTCATACACAGACAAATACATTTCCACAGCTCCCCTCAAAGTGCTGTGGAGAATAGGCCTCGGAGTCAGAATTATCTCCCTCAGAATACTGAGAAGGAAAACCCCTCAGTAAATAGAAAACTAGACTAACTAAAAGTAGTAAGTCTTTCCTTCTTCAACCACTTTAAATCTATTCTTCTCAACTCCAACTGCCACCAGCCACTGTTTGAGAGTCCTCTTGACAGCTTAAATAGTCACTCCTGTTCTCTGAGATTGCCAGAGAATATAGAGTCCAGAGCCAACTGACTTCTCCCCTTTTATGATAGACCTCTTAAAGTGACAGAGGGCTATTGAGAAGACTTCTGCTCTTAAAGAACCTGAATGATATTACTTAATTTCCTTTAATCTAGAAACCCTGTTCCTAAGAAGACAGAGTGAATATTTAATAAGTTCCTTATGATAACCTACCACATTCTTTAAATTCCAACTAAAATCTCATTTTCTGTAAGAAGTCTTTTCCCATCTCCTCTTAATTCTAATGCCTTTTCTCATATTTTTTCCTATTTATCATGTACATAGGTTTTTTTGTACAATTTTATTTGCTTATTTTCTCCCTCTTCATATTGTGAGCTCCTTGAGTACTGGGATTGCATTTTGACACTTATTTGTATCCCCAGTGCTTAGTAAAGTGCCTGATACATAATAAACACTTAATATTTATTGACTAAATAATACTGTCCAAAGCTGAGAATTTTCCTTAACTCACCATGGGAATCTTCTTTATATGGATGCAGTAAATCTATAAACTTCTATTTTTGGAATTCCATCCCTTCTAAGCTTCATTGATCATTTTTAGATTATTCCCCTCTCTATTCCTACATGATCCTTGGGCAAGCAATGGAGTTCTCATTCTCACTCTTACTGGAAAAAACTAAAAAATATTGGGGAGTTGAAAAACATAGAAGAAAGAGGAAGAGAAGAGTGCCTACATCATGGGGGCAAGCCTGCTGTCAAAAATGCCATGACAATTAAAGAATTAGTTGAACTAGGAGTAGAGAAGCACATGGTTATAGACCACCATTATATGTTAATCTTGAAATAGGTCTCATCAATGAGGGTGGTGCACCTTAGAGTAGAAGTATCTCCTGGTTGAAAAGATAACTTCTGTTCTGAAGGTAGAGAAGTGAGTTGATCCCCTGGTAAAGTGAGGAGTTTCGATTGATTAATGAGGCCAGTCTGAACTCAGATTGAAAAAGGAGACAAGACACTATCACTGGCAAGAAGGAAGTTGAATGATTAAGAGACAAGTATTGCAGACAAGTTCATTTCTCCTCTATCCACTTTTGGAAGCCAATCTGTCTCTGATGAGAAGAGGAATAGAGGGGTTCACAAAGGGTAAAGTCATATTCTAGGACTGCCCAAGGAAATGGCAAAAAATTGCTACATCTATTCTTTTTTTTTTAAACCCTTGTACTTCGGTGTATTGTCTCATAGGTGGAAGATTGGTAAGGGTGGGCAATGGGGGTCAAGTGACTTGCCCAGGGTCACACAGCTGGGAAGTGGCTGAGGCCGGGTTTGAACCTAGGACCTCCTGTCTCCAGGCCTGACTCTCACTCCACTGAGCTACCCAGCTGCCCCTGCTACATCTATTCTAAAGTTAGGAATTACCATTAAGTGGGGCCTTTGGTTTGTCTTATAAACAACTTTTACCCACACCAAATCTTCCCCTTCCCAAAAGTGGCAAATAGTTCATTTGGAGTTGGTATCACCATGTTTCAGCTCCAACATGAGGAAATTTAAGGAAGATGCTAAATCAGCTGCTGTGCTAGTTGTATTGAAGAAAAGAATGGGACAATGAATAGAAGATGTGGCAGTCTTTTCATTTGGACTGATTATGAAGTATGAGTAAAAATGCAGGGAGAAGAATGACTCCTGGATTTTCATGTAAACATGAATAAATTAAATAATGAGTGGCCTTCTCAGAAATAAGAAAGCTAGAAAATCAGGTCTGCTTTTTTTTTTTTTTGCAAAGAGAATGAATGGGTTTTTGTTTATTTGTCTTATATTCAATTTGAGATGTCTCTTGGACATTCAGATAGGAGTTTCTAGCAGGCAGTTCATGATATGTGACCAGACCTCAGAAGGGAGACCAACACTGCATAGACTTTTCAGAGAGGTGTCTGCATAAACATAATAGTTAAGTGTAAGGCAAATGATGAGGTCATCAAATGAGAATATAGAGAGAAAAAAAGAAGAAAACAGAGCATGGAATATAGCACATTCATAGTGTTATGAGCCATGGATTATGATCCTGCAAAAGAGACCAGGTAGGATTGGTCAGAGAAGTAGGATAAGAACTATGCTATATCACTGTTGTGAAATCTCGAGAAGAAAACTATTCACACGTGTTGCAATAGAGAGTTCAACAGGGATAAGGATAGAAGTCAGTGAGTTTAACAATAAAAAGATCATAAGTGAATTAAATAGAGTAGTTTTAAGCAAGAGATAACAAAAAGTCAGTATGTAAACAGGTAAGAAGTGAATAGGTGGTGACAAAGTAGAGAAAACTGAATGTTTTCAGCTTTCTCTAGATGTTAGTTTATGAGAAATAGAAGTCAGGTAAGCCAACATTGTGTATTGTTGAGTATCAAATTAATATATGTAAAGTGTTTTGAAAACCTCAGAATACTAGATAGGCAGCTAAGTAGAAGTGGATAAACTACTGAATGTGGTACAAGGAAAAATTGAGTTCATATCCAACCTCAGTCACTTATTAGCTGTGTGACCCTGGACAAGTCAAATTATCAGTCTCCTCATCTGTAAAATGAGCTGGAGAAGAAAATTACAAACCATTCTAGTATCTTTGCCAAGAAAACTTCAAATGGAATTCTGGAGAGTCAAACAAACCTGGAATGATTGAACAAAAAATAACAAAGTACAATATAAAATATGCTATTATTGTTTTTATTACGTCAAGTGAAGAAATGTTTGCTTTTATTTTTAAAGATGAAATCTCAAAATGCTTGAAAGCAATAGAAAAAAGATACAAAGAAATAAAAAGTTGAGAATTAGAGAGAAAACTGGGATGATCAAAGGGGCAAATTATAGGAGGAAAAGAAAGGGGAGGAGATAAAGAATTTGATTCACTGAACAGAAGGGCCACTTTTTCAATAGACATTTAGGCAAAAGTAGAGAAGATCATAAACAGGATAATACAAAATACTTTTCCAAAGAAAATATTTCTCAGTTCTTTAAATATCCCATATCCTAAAGATGTATTCTAGTCTGGAGACTCATTGTAATGCATTCAGTGTTTATCTAGAGGAAGGCAATATTGACCATAAATGCATGGTTTATCATAAGTACACTGATTCTTCCCTTAAAAAAAGAATCTTGAAATGTAAGGGTTATTAAAGTCATGGAGACTATAGGCAGTCACTTGCTCCCTTTCTTTTTTTAAGAGATCACAGTTTCGATGACACTGAATTTAGATCTAGAAGATTTAATCAGTTCTGTAGGCACTAGAGGTCACTCTTACAATTTTGTATCTTTCAGCTCTGCTTTTGTTATTTTCCTTAGTGTGATTCAATTTTTAGCAAACCCTTGATGAAACATATTAATACTGCTATAATAAGAATGCCAGATGTGCCTGGGCTTACCAATAGTATAGAGCCTAATCAGTGAAACTAATACAGATGAAATATTTAATTTAATTAGTGAAACTACTGAGTCTCACTAATATATTGAAAACATACATACTGTACTTTGCTTAATATTAAATAGATTTAGAGATATATTTATATCTACATATATAATTGTGTGTATATGTACATATATACACATGTATAAACTATATCTAACTATATTATTTATTTTCTATCTCTTTTTCTACCTATTACCTAATTACTACCCATCCTAGAAGAAATAGAGATATAGATGTTGATAGAGATATAAATTACAATACATATACAGGAAGAGATAAAGATCACGTAGGGCAGATAGGTGGGAGGACAGTGAATAGAGAGACCCAAAGGATGGGAGACTTGAATTGGAATCCAGCCTTAGATACTTATTAGCTTTCTTTTTTTTTAATTTTTATTTAGAATATTTTCCCATGGTTACAGGATTTATGATACCCACCTTCTACTCCTCCCTCCCAAAGTTGACAAGCAGTTCCACTGGGTTATCCATGTATCATTGTTCAAAACCTATTTCTATGTTATTCGTATTTGAAGTAGAGTAATCCTTTAACATCAAAACCCTAATCACATCCCTATCACACTATGTGATCAACGTATATTTTTCTAATGCATTTCTGTCTCCACAGTTCTTTCTGGATGTGGAAAGTGTCCTTTGTCATAGATTGTCCTGGGTCATTGCATCGCTGCTAGTAGACAAGTCCATTACATTCAATAGTACCATAATGTATCAGTCTCTGTGTACAATGTTCTCCTGATTCTGCTCCTTTTACTCTACATCACTTCCTGGAGGTCATTCCAGTTCACATGGAATTCCTCTAGTTCATTATTCCTTCCAGCACAAGTTATTAGCTTTCTGATTAGGAAAGTCACTTCACCTTGTTTGCCTCAATTTCCTTATCTATAAAATGAGATAGAAAAGAAAATGGAAAATCACTGTAGTATCTTTGCCAAGAAAATTCCAAAAGGGGTGATGAAGATTTGTATACAACTAAACAACAAAAGAGATAAACATGGAGATAGATAGACAGACAGATAGATAAGTAGATAGATGGATGGATAGGTAGATAGATAGATAGATAGATAGATAGATAGATAGATAGATAGATAGATAGATAGATAGATAGATAGAAATGAATACTACTAAAGACTTTTTCCAATGCTTTATTATGGAATGGAATAAAATATAATTTTTACTGTCTAGGCAGGGGAGAAAGTCTGGAAGGTCCTACCAAAATGAAATGGACTTGAGCACAGGTCCTGCATTTTATTGCCTGTCTTAATCATGGCAACTTATGAAGACAGTCTTCTCAGGTGAGGTAGAGTCATAATATATGTTGATAAAGGGAGTGCTTATCCCAGTGGAGCCATAGAAACTTCCACAAAGAAAAGTTATCTCATTGCATATGTAAAGGTCATTTTCTAAAACAGAAAAGAACTATGTAGAAGAATAAAGCCAGCCAGTGTGTGCTCAAAGAGATCCTTTAATTTGGCGTGTTTAAAGGAAGACTTAAAGTCATGTAGCAATGGAGGATTTTCAAGTCAGGGGGAGGCAGCAGCAACATGGGAAGGGTCTTAGGACAGCTTACTGACCCACTCATAACGAACCTAGGATTAACATCTCCAAACTAGAGAAAATGTCCAATACTGATTTGGGAGACTGAGATTGAATTCTTCCAAAGTATGTCATGTGGAGATTTGAAAGGGATGTACCTGCAGTTCTTGGATCAGCAAAACTCAGGCATTAGTTTATAAGCAAAGGAAGTGATCCTATTTAGATGGATCTAACTGATTTTCAAAGCCCAGGAACACAAGGGAGATATCAGTTCATTCTAAAATTAGAAATTCATAACTTGGCCTAGGATAAAATATTCTGTGTATATTAAGGGGAAGTAATGTAGAAAATAAATAAGCTCAAAAGCAAAAATTTCAAGTTGGTATGAAGGCAAGATGATTTGGCAGAATGCTGTGAAGAGAAAGATTAGTCTAAAACAATGGTTCCCAAAATTTTGGCCTACCGGCCCCTTTCCAGAAAAAATATTACTTAGCACCCCCTGTCACATGCTATCACAGCCCCCTTACAGTTATTCACTGTCCCCAAATGCACCTGTGGCCATCACCACTCCCCTGGATCCCTGCAGCACCCACCAGGGGGCAGTGGCACCCACTTTGGGAATCATTGGTCTAAAACGAAAAAAAAAATTTGCTATCTATCTATCTATCTATCTATCTATCTATCTATCTGTCTGTCTGTCTGTCTGTCTGTCTGTCTGTCTGTCTGTCTATCTATCTATATCTACACATACCCACACACATAAGTATATATATATATATCCCTATGTATTGTCCTCTCTCAAAATACAGATTCTAAATTCAATTCTCTACATAAAAAGTAAATATAGATACATATATACCTGACTTTTTAATTAAAAATCTCTTCAAAGATATTAATGATCATCAAGCCCTATTTTCTTATTTTACAGGTAGTAAAACTAAGGCCAATTGAGATCAGTGGCATCGTTAAATAGCAAAAATAGAGTTAAAACTTAGGTCTCTTGACTCCTAATGTGTCACTTGAAATTGATGGAAGCCCAGGAAGACTATGTCTCCCAGGGTTCCCTGCTACAACTTCCCCAGACACCTCCCACTTCCCACTTCCTTTGTGGGAGGTGTCAGAGAAGGTATAAAAGAGAAAATTTGGCACCTTTTTGGGGTCTCTCTGCTCTCTGGAGCCTGGAGGCTGGCTGACACTATCTACCCTGATCTCTCTCTTGGTGCCTTTTTCCCTTTTTATCTACCTCCTAGTTTTTCCTAGACCTTCCCCTTCTCTAATTAAAATAAAAATTAGCTATTCTAAACCCTAAGTTGCTCTCTGTTCTTTTATTTTAGCCCCAAAGGGCTCTCCTCAATTTTCCCCTACTGGGCAAGGACCACTACCTTCCTTTCCCTTCCTCTACCTTCCTCTCTCCTTTCTCCATCCATCCTACCTTCCTATCTTTCCTTCTCCCCCTCACACCAATCAACCACTCTCTACAGGAAACATACTTTGATTTTTTATGTATCATATTCTTATATTTCTTATATTGATTTTATATGTCTTATATAAGACTTTTTTAAATCAGGAGATTTAAAACAAAAACCACTTAGCACAATACCTGGTTCATTGTAAGGGCTTAGTAAATTCTGGTTGACTGATTGACAAATAAGTCTCACAACTGCAAGTGACATCCATGAAACTATATGACCAGGTAAGATCAATAGCTGATTCACAAATTAAAGCTACAGTTTTAGGAGAGAAAATCAACAACTGTTTGATTCAATGATAGAGGAAAGAGATCACTGAAGGTCATCCCAACAGGTTGAATTTGCAATCAAATGTCAATTGAAATGTTCATTCTAGCACCAAACATTTAGTGGTCTTAGTCAACTCATTTCCCCTCTCTCTGGGATCTCAATTCTCTTTTCTATAATGTGAGGGGGTTGGACTAGTGTCTTTCATCTCTAAATCCTATGATCCTATAATTCTTAATCACAAGCAAGAGGAGAAGAGACACATTGAAATTTCAAAGTGACAAGAGAGCAGGCAAGAGAGAAACAAATATCTTTTTAACTGCTCTGTGATTGCTCCCTTCTCCATGCACCCACTCCCCAGCCTACTGGATAATTAGTGTGTGGCAATCAATCATTATCTTCAATGAGACACCTGCTTGGGTGCCTGGGGTTTGAGTTCACATTTGCCAGGAACGAGAATTTAAAGAGTTAGGAAAGGGAGGGGAATGTCAATCGTACTCTATCCTTTTTCTTCTGAAAAAAAAAAAACAACTAATTTGTTACGTGCAGACTTTCAACACATCTGGCAAGGAACATTGAACAGCTGGTGGAGGGCGCTGGGTGTCAGAACCAGAATCATAAAGAGCAAAGCGGGGCAGACGATATGTGGAGACAAAGGTCAAAACTGAAGTGTTAGAAAGGATAGTGGCCATGCCAATAGAAATGAGAAAACTGGGATCTATGGAATTCAGGCTGAGCCAAGTACAAGGAAGAGAGCAGTGAGAAGTCAGATGGAAAATGATTAGATCTTTATCAGACAAATCAAATCAGATACTAAACTATCTCCTTTGTGACAGTTTCTGATTCCCATTGGATATAACATTTTGACTACCTCTCAGAATATTCCAGTTTCATGGGCTTCTGTTTATAGAAGGGGTAGAGTTCTCAGAGTTCGGTGTGTCTTAGAGTTTTTGCCCCTTATGTATCATACATCAGACTCAGTCTTTGTATGTTCTCTGTATGAATGAATGGATGAATAAAATTTTTTTTATTATACACAAAGTGAGCAGCTAGGTCACACAGTTGATAGAGTTCCAGACCTGGAATCAAGAAGACTTATTTTACTAAGTTCAAATGGAGAAGAAAGAGTCAAGCCTCTGCAGTATCTTTGCCAAGAAAACTCCAAAAAGGGTCACGGAGAGTCAGACAAGACTGAAATAACTGAACAGCAATAAATACAGAAAATACTGTGCTAAATGCTGAGGATACACAAAGAACTTCAAGACAGTCCTTGCTCTTAATTGGGAAGACAGTCCATGTAGGAAGTTTCAGCAGTGAGTCAGCTGGAAAGGTCCCAGAGTCTTTAGGATGTATGTTGTTGTGGCTTCTTTTTCAATGTTATTTCCACAGAGAAAATCATATCCATTTCTGATATGAACAATTTAAAAATTCCAAGGTTTTTGGTGGTGTTGAAAACTACCCTAACCTCAATCCCAAAAAATCAGTTGCTGTTGATGAGGAAGATGGCACTTTTAGATGATGATTGTGTCCTTCAGTATTGATTCAAGTCTAGAGCCATAGTATTATTTTATTCTCTTACAGGATTCCAACAACAAAAGCAGGGTCAAATGGGATGAAAACAAAGACTTAAACAAGAACAACAACAAATAAGGGGTTAATTCCTTTCTCTTAATAAAACTCCTTGACAGGGTAAAAAACTTGTTAGGCTTTAGTGTTCTCATCTGTAAAATGGAGACATCAGTGCTTACAACATTTACTTCAAGGGATAAGAGGAAAGGACTTTGTTATTTGAAAATCTCTTTTCAAAAGTGAATTTCCAAAACATTGAAATGTGAACATTTGAATTACTGATGGGCTTCTTTGCTTAGTCAGACTCAGCTATTCATATATGATCAGAAGACTGCTTGGGGACTTATTGAAAGGCTCCAAATAGATTCATGCATTCATTAAACAGCAATTATTAAGTTCTTATTACGTGCTGAGCATTCTCAAAACCTTTAGGTAACCAGCACCAGTAATAGTACTTTTGGGAGGGAATGGAATGGAATGAAATATTCAGGAAAAGATAATGGGGAAAGCTTGTGGAAAAGTTTGTCCATTCCTTTGGACATTGAGCAAATGAAGAAATTATAAAGACTCTATCCCTTGAGATCTTTAGAGTATTAAGATTTAGTGTTAGAAGGTACCTTGTGCTTTAGTCATTTTCAATACTGTCTGACACTTCTTTTTTTTTAAGATTTAATTTTTTTAGAAACATTTTCCATGGTTACATGATTCTTGTTTTTACTTTCCCCTTCACCCTCCCTTTTAACCCCACCATATCCAACTCGCATTTCCACTGGTTTTAACATGTATGATCAATTGAGACTTATTTACATGTTATTGATAGTTACATTGGTGTGGTCGTTTAGTGTCTACATCCCCAATCATGTCCGCATCAACCCATGTGTTCAAGAGGTTGTTTTTCTTCCATGTTTCCACTCCTGCAGTTCTTCCTCTGAATGGGGTAGTGTTCTTTAATTGTGGTATATGTTGGTGATGGGATACTGTCTGACACTTCTTGGTGCCATTTTGGGTTTTTCCTTGGCAAAGAAACTGTAGTGGTTTGCCTTTTTTCTTCTCCAGTTTATTTTACAGATGAGGAGACTTAAGCTATCAATATCGTTCAGCTAGTAAGTGTCACAGGCAAGATTTGAACTCAGGAAGGTGAATCTTCTTGACCCTAGTGCTCTATCTATTGTGCAACCTAGTTGCCCTAGGAGTTACCTTAAAGAGGGTTTAACTCTACCTACAAATTTTGCTCATATGTAAAATGAGTATAATAATACCATCTGCCTTAAAGGATCATTTTGAGGATTAACTAAGATAATATATATATTATTAAATATATATATATATATATTTAAACCTTAAAGCATTTTAGAAATGCTGCTGCCATTGATAATGATGATTATGACTATAAAGACAACAAATACTGCTACTGCTCCATAAAGACAAGCTCAAGGAAGTAAATATCCTTGTGCAAAATGACCTGGAGACCAAGAAGTTGATCCAGGCATCAAACCCATGTCCTCTGATTCCAGAGATTCATTCTTCCCATGAAATCAAACAGCCTTAACTTATAACAATAGAAAACCTTTAGAACATCAAGTATCAGAACACAAAGGTACTTTTATGGTCATCTATTTAATTTTACAATTGAGGAAAATGATTCAGAGAGGGAAAGTGCTTATCTATCTATCTATCTATCTATCCATCTATCTATCCATCTATCTATTCATCCATGCATCTATCTCTCTCTACCTCTCTCTCTATCTCTCTATCTCTCTATCTCTCTATCT
>NC_058131.1:67749445-67759549 GCF_016433145.1 Gracilinanus agilis
TATATATATATATGTATATTATATAGTTACATTGGGCAAAACACTTTTTAAACCATGAAGGGATAGACATGTGAATTTGTCATTACTAAATAGAAATATGAATAACTCATAATACAAACCTTTCTATCCATCCATCCACCCATCATTCATCTATCCATCAATTCATCTATCTATCTATCTATCTACCTATCTATCTATCTATCTATCTATCTGTCTGTCTGTATGTCTGTCTGACTTTCTGTCTATCTGTTTGTCTATCTTATAGATATTCCTTTCCATTAACATTAACATGTCAGGGACCTTTGAGCCTCCTATTTCAATAACAGTGAAATTAAAATGGCAACTAGTATAGGAGAGCAGAATAATAGATCTCAAAACTCCAGTTGCCAATTATTCTTGGTGTTCTTTTTCTGAGCATAGGTGACCAATAATTTATAAAACCTGAGATGAAAATTTCCAGCTTTGGAGGCAACAGAGCAGTTTCAGGAGCTGGGAGCTCAGTCACTGTCTCAGAAGCCTCAGATGCCTCACTCATACTGCAACTAGTACTGACTGAGGGACTCAGGAACTCCCAATTCCTCAAATTGCTTCTATAGTCCTTGGAAGAAAAGACTCCTTTCAATAGAGGACATGCTTACCTTCTGGTCTAGCTTGACAGGCTTCAAATCTGGCATCATCTCCTTACTGCATATTGTATGACACTGGACTAGTCACTTAACATCTCTTTGACTCAGTTTCCTCACCTGTAAAAAGAGTATATCAGTGCTATTGTGAGGGTGAAATGAAATAATTTTAAAGTGCTTAGCATAGGGCCTGGCACATAGTCTGTCCTACATACATGTGAGCTCATATTTATTTATTTATTTATTTAGCATCACTTCCCAGGGTTATTGTTAGGACCAAATGAAATAATATTCATGAAAACATTTAACACAGTGCCTGGCACTTAATAATGATATATTATTGTTATTATTATTGATTCTTTCTCTCCCTTCTTTCCAAACTCCCTGTAGCTGAGGTGAATGCAAAATACCTATTCAAGAATCCTAGAAATTATTCCATGTTTTAAGTATCAAACAATAACAGTAATAGTTTTGTAATTCTCTGTCAGTACACACCTGTTGGTCTGTTGGGTATTAAGCATTTCTTTGGTGTATAGAAAGTAAATAACTGTCTTAGCTCTTCTCTAAAAACAACATCTGTTATAAGATCCAGAAAGTTCTAGAGAAAGAGCCTGACTCAAATCTTTAAAGATCAACTTCCCTATCCCTGAATTCAGTCTGCATGCATGATTCAGAGACAAGGGCTTTTAGTGGGATGAGGGCAAGGACCCCAGCCTCAGAGACCAAGCAGAAGTCTTTGTATTGTCAAATAAACCATTATTCAGATTATAGAATAATAGAGTTAGAGAAAATAGTGGTCTTAGACAACATCTAGTATTATTATCCATATTTTACAGATAAGGAAACTGAACCCTTAGGAGATGAAGGGTCTTATCCGAAATCATGAAACTTCTAAGAGGTCTATCTGGGGCATGAACTTGAATCTCTATCTATAGAACTTCAAGAGATGTTTAAGAGCATTGAAACCATTTGTCCTCATGCCTCCTTACAGGTGAAGTAACATAATATAGAGTAGAATATAAGCATCATGAGGGTTTGAAATTGTCCCCAGTGGATATTTAATAGATACTTGAAGAATCAATGGAACTGAATAAAGGTGCAGAAAATAATTGATTTGTCCAAGATCACACAGTTAAAAAGAAGCAAAAATGGAATTTAAATATATCTTTACTGCAAATCTTTTTACTACTTTTAAAATAAAATGCTTTCAAACTCAGTCAATTAATCAATAATCATCTAGTAAGTGCTTACTATATATCACAAACTATGGTAAGCTCTGGGAATACAAAGAAGGCACATATCCAGTCCCTGTCCTCAAGACACTCAGATTATAAAGTGTAAAGAAAAGTGCAAGCAACTATTTATAATATACAGTAAATATGTGAGGTAATCTCAAAGGGAAGGCACAAGCAATGGGGAAAGGAAGGGAAAACAGGAAACCTCAGTGGACTATTCTGAGAAAAGTTAAGATATCTATAAAAATGAACATTCATTTTGACCTAAAATTGCTATGGCTGACAATTTTTAGTTCTTGTAGGAAGAGAAATGCATTTTCATGAAACTACAAGGCTCTTTCCTATCAGTCTCATGGGAGAGAGAGCTATTAATTTTGTTTTATTTGCACTGAAAGTATGGGATTTCCTTAGTAACTGTAAGAATTCTGCCTGGAAACAAAAATATTATTAAAAAATTAACATACCATAATAAAAACTCTACTTGCTATTTATCATTTTTATCATCTCGACTTGTATGCTTGTTATCCTATCAAAAAAGCATTGTCAAATGGCAAGGAAGACATAACAATGGTTTTCCTACCTACATCTAAACTGGTAGAGTCAAGAAGACTGGACAATTCCACTATCCAGTGAGATCATACATAGTCAAATTAACAAACACTTATTAAACACTTATAATATGCTAAGTATTGTGCTACGACTCAGGGAAATAAATACAGGCATAATAATAATTTTAAAAAAGATTCCTTGCTCTTTGAGATTACATTTTAACATGAAAGGATACACTATCTTTTCTATCTAAAGGGCCACTTCAGTGGCTACCAAGGCTTTCTTGATTCTTTTGGCCATGGTCCTACCATTTTCACCAGCTCTGATCTGCTCTATACAAAGAAGGCAGGGGATCATTTTAGGGAGTACTGGTTGATATTATTCTAATTCTTCAAACATCAAAAAAGAAGACAATAGATTTAAGAGGTAGTGACTTGCCTCAAAGCCTTCAAGTTAGAAATGTCTATTAATCAGGTAGCTTGTTGCAGCAATTTTTGTCCATGAAAGAGCAAGAATATTCAGGCTCTGAGATTTCCTCCAGATAGACCATGATTTTATTCGAAGACATTCATAATCTCATCTGTATGGTATGAAATTAAATGACAGAAAATATGAAATGCTTCATAACCGAAAATCATTATATAAATTATTATTATCATTATCATTAATTCAACTCACAAACCATCAATATTTTCTTACTCAATGCAGCCATATCTATATCTTTTCATAAATCTTTGGTAGAGAATTTTGCCAAAGTACTAGAAATCTCAGTCTGGTTCTTCTTGTTTTTTTTTCTCACTGGTGATAAATGCCCACCCTTTCCTAGTTATATGTACCCACCATGAGGTCTTTTCCAATATTTCTATCACACTAATCATCATTGGTCACACACTACAGACTACTTACAAACATCATACATTTTTCAATTGCCTTTGAGTTTCCTGAAATTTTGATTCTTCTGAGATCAGAGTGTTCCACAATTGAAAGTCATAAAACATTACCAGGAGAATATTGGCTTTAAACTAATAGGTTTCTGCAGTATTAAACCACTTGGGATCATTGAAAGTACTGCACGATTTCCCAAGTGCTTGTTAAACATTTCATGCCCAAAATCATTGAGTTTACATGGTAGAAAGGAAAAAGTCCTATGATGCTTAAATTAAGTTTAAAAAATAAGGTATTTAAATATACATATTAAGTATACATAGTGAATATTACATATTTCATTGTTAATATTACAAATACTATTATGTGTTATTAATGTTATATGTCTGTTTAATATATATGTACATGTATTTATTTATTATATTAATATTATATATGTTAAATATATCTGTTAAATAATATTATGTCTGTTAAATATATATGCACATATATATGTATATATGTAGGTGGGATGAAATATATTTTATAACTTGCTTATGGGAGAATTTCAACTAAAAAACTGAAAACTACTTTTTGAAGAGTAAAATCAACACAACAAAAATTAGATTAGAATTAATTAATTTAGAATAAAATCCTTGTCCAAAAATATATCTATAAAAGGAGATACCTAAAGTACATAGTAGATTCATATTTAAATAGAAAAGCAAGCTTTGTTTCCCAATTCAAATTTGTCAAAGGATATAAACAAGTAATTTTCAAGTTTTGAAATGACAAATTAACAAGCATATGAATGAAGGCTTTCAAAAATAATAAAAGGAAAAATGTAAATTATAACAACTTTGAGTTTTCATCTCAATGTCATTAGACTGGTGAAGATGAAAAAATGAATATAGTAACTATTGGAAAGGCTAAGAGAATGACAAGTAAAAGTCACACTGTTCATTTCCTCTGAATTTCTCCTTTGTGGAAAACAATTTGGAATAAAAGTATCACTAAATTGCAGATTCTCTTTAAGCCATAAATATCAGTAGGCATATATTCTAAATAGGTTGAGGATAAAAGGAAGGGCCCAATATTTATACGCATCTTCATATACTGTAATAGATAATGTTCCTATTGATCAGAAATGATTTAACACTTAAACATAATATAGTATTATTAGGGTGGGAGTGACTTCTGAGCAACTGACCAGCTTCTTGAGGAAATTAAGGATTCCAGACAGTGAAGAGATGCTTTGAAATTTTTAAATGGGAGTTAGACTTTGAGGGGCTCATTTGAATATGAGAGGGGAATATTGAGAATGGGCAGAAAATGGACTTGCTATTAGGTATGGCTTAATTAATGCCTTTTTTCTGCTCATTTGTATCTAGAGAAGAGAAGTTGATAATTTATAATTTAATCAATCAACAATTTATTAAACTCTATGTGCCAGATTGTGTGCTAAGCACTAGGGATTCAACAAAATGAAGCTTACAATCTAATTGGGGAGACAACATGTGAATAAATATATACAAAGTTTTACACAGGATAGGTAGGATGAAAATTAAGAGATGGAAGACACATTTTTTAAAATGTAATTTCGTGAGAGCCGTACAGTGCTCTCAGTGCGGCTCCTGTAACAGCACCTGAAAAAAATGGACTTTATGGTTCCTGCAGAAAGAGCCATACGTTGCCGACCCCTGGTCTCTGTGTACAATGTTCTTCTGGCTCTGCTCCTTTCACTTTGCATCACTTGCTGGAGGTCATTCCAGTTCACATGGAATTCCTCCAGTTTATTATTCCTTTGAGCATAATAGTATTCCATCAACAGCATATACCACAATTTGTTCAGTCATTCCCTAATTGAAGGGCATACCCTTGTTTTCCAGTTTTTTGCCACCACAAAAAGTGCAGCTATAAATATTTTTGTACAAGTCTTTTCATCTATGACGTCTTTGGGTACAAACCCAGCAATGGTATGGCTGGATCAAAGGACAGGCAGTCTTTTAGGGCTCTTTGGGCATAGTTCCAAATTACCATCCAGAATTGTTGGATCAGTTCACAACTCCACCAACAATGCATTAATGTCCCAATTTTGCCACATCCCCTCCAACATTCATTACTCTCCCCTGCTGTCATCTTAGCCAATCTGCTAGGTGTGAGGTGGCACCTCAGAGTTGTTTTGATTTGCATTTCTCTAATTATTAGAAATTTAGAGCACTTTCTCATGTGCTTATTGATAGCTTTGATTTCTTTATCTGGAAATTGCCTATTCATATCCCTTGCCCATTTATTGATTGGAGGATGGCTTGATTTTTTTGTATAATTGATTTAGCTCCTTGTATATTTGAGTAATTAGACCTTTGTCAGAGTTTTTCATTATAAAGACTTTTTCCCAGTTTGTTGTTTCCCTTCTGAGTTTAGTTGCATTGTTTTTGTTTATACAAATGCTTTTTAATTTATTATAATTGAAATTATTTATTTTACATTTTGCAATTTTTTCTAAGTCTTGCTTGGTTTTAAAATCTTTCCTTTCCCAGAGATCTTGCAAGTATACTACATGTTTGCCTAATTTTCTTATAGTTTCCTTCTTTATATTCAAGTCATTCACCCACTCTGAATTTATTCAATTTTTTCTGAAAAAAATGATGAAAGATTCTTAAATGAGAGAATAGAGAAAAGGAGAGCTACGGGAAAATTGAGGAGAAATGAAAAGTTTTGGAAAAGTGACTGTGGTGAGTGGAATAGTGAACTGATAAGGCAAATATGACAGAATTGCCTAGCAGTAGTGAGGGTCCAAGCAAGATTATGAAAAAAAATAATTTGTAGTGAACTCAGTCAGAATTGTTCCATGATTTTACCCATCTTTGTTTAGCAGCATATAGGAGTAAAGTTGAAAAATGGTGTGTAAGTGATCCAAGTTAAGACTTGGCTGGGCATAATCAACAATAATATAGTAAGTTGACTAAGGGATTCCAAAAAGTAGGACACTGTAAACAAATTCAGATTGGCTCACAAAGGAGTCAAAATGAAGAGAAAAGAAGGGAAAGGAAGAGAAGGGAAAGGAAAGGAAGGGAAAGGAAGGAAGGGAATAGCTAGGACATATTTAACGGGTCAAAAGTTTGAAGGTCATGGTACAGTTGAAGACAAAGGTAGGTAAAGAAAAGCAGAAGTAGAGATGAAAAGCCAATAGATAATGGTTCAACAATAAGTAGTATTGATAGTAAGGTGAAAGGTAAAGGTTTCAGAAAAATAGATTATTGTTAGATAAGGGAAATTCAGAATTTTTGAATATAGAAATGATATATTTGTGGATGATGGTGAGATCAAGAGTATTACCATCTTTGTGATACCTGAGGTTAGATGGAAAAGTAGCTAATGGGATGTGAGTAGGTTAAACTAAGTGGATAGAATATTTATATAGTGAAGCAAAGGGGGAAGAAATTTCATATTCCTCCCCACTCTAGATTCCATCCTGCATAAATACTCTAGTGTTGAAGTAGAAATGCTTGGTTGTAGGATGTATGTTATCCAAGAAAATGGTTTATTGATCCTTAAACATCTGAAATGGGTGAAAAGGAGGTTGATTTCAGAGTGAGGGTGCTGCCAAGATTCTTAAGAGGAAAAAAAAAGTAAGGGAGGCCTCCCACAGTCCTACTATAAGGGCTCTGGTTCTCTCAAAAAAAAAATAGCCTAACACTATCATTAGCAGGAAGCAGTGGAGACCACAAAACCATGGCAGCATAAAGTAAGCAGTGTTAGAATACATTATATAACAACTACTATAATATAAATGAAGGGGGAAAAAGTGAACAACTTCAAAATTCTGATTAATTCAGGGATCGGTCATGAAAGTATGCCAACTACCAATTGAACTATCATTGTGTAATGAGACATACATTTTTGACATGATCAATATGATTATTTATTTTGCTTAACTATATATGTTATAATGGAGAGATCTATGCGAAGTATTTGTATGATGTAGGGATATGATAAGCACTCTTAAGTGATAGCAACAAAATGAAATGTCAATTAAACATTAAAGAAAGGAAAAAGTATCTCTGAGATAGGATCAGAAAAACTTGGTTTCTTAAAAAAATAAAACTAATCAAAATACAGTAAGAATTTTAAAATGGATATTCCTTCTTCAGACTGGTTGGTTATTACCTCTTTTCTTTCATAACTGTTACTATTGCTAACATTGAGACACCATATGGTATACTTGGATGAGCACTGGATTCTAGTCCTACTTCCATGACCTTTTCTGATCTGGAGGATATTATTTAGTTTCTCTCATGTACAATTTTCTGATCTATATGAGAAGAGTATTGATCTGGGTAACCTCTGTGGTTCCCTCCAGGTTTTAATTCTGATATTCAACCTCATCTTTGAACAAATGCTTTACTATGATCTGGTCTCTCACTAACTCCTGTTTATTAAACTTCTAGTATATCCATCACACACCTATTAACTTTTTAATAGGAACTATTAAATTTAATGAGGAAGTATTGGAGATAATTGAACAGGAGAATGACTTGGTTAGTTAGATCTACGGGATAGTCATATTTGAGGAGAAAACTCCTAAATTGTTTGAACTCCATCCACATAAACCTAGAAAACATTCTAGTGGTATGTGAAAATGAGTATATATTTCAGGATTTTCCCTTGGGATGTTTTGATTACCTTCAACATAAAGCCATGAGCCAGAGTAGACCCCTCAAAATTTTAGTATAAATAGAGGATGCTTTAGAGTTTGTTGGGATCACTGCTTCTTTCTATTTGAAGTCTAACTTTCTTTATTAACAGTGACTGAATTTAGGCACATTATTGTAAACATTAAGGCAGCAAAACATTTAGAAGATTATGATAGAGTTGATCCCTTGGGGTCAGTGACCATCTTGACTGCACTTTTGTGGGAATTCTAAATTCTTTCAATGGATTATGTAGTTGTGGGATGTCAATCAACTATGATCAGGACTTTTCATACTGCTAAAGACTATTTGTATATATATATATATGAGATTCTGGGAGAAATTTCAAGAAAACATATTCCTGCCGAAGCTGCATCACATGTAATGCCTGATCTTAGGAAGTATATCTAAATTCTTGGAATTTGGGCTACATATCAAGGAGAATAAAGCACTGAGGTTTAATTTTCAGGGACAGTAAAATTTTTAACTTGGATACGGTAGTAAAATGAATAGGTATACATAGAACTGTCCCCAAGCACATTTGTTCTGGAATTAACTACATCTTCCTATGAAGAATATCACATTCTTTGTTGTCCATTAAGGATGAATAAGGTCTGACATTGATGACATCTTCAGGTTAATGTATTAATTTTGATGTTATCTTATTTCTCTCCATAGATATTACAATGACAGTATCTCATTTATAGTTATAGAAAACTCCCTTAGTCTTGAATTTTAAAAGGCAGAGAAGATATAGACAACCATAAAGAATGAGAACCAGAACTAAGAAGTTACATGGAGTGAAGCAAGCTAAACACATATACATGCACACATGTGCACACACATACAGTTGCATAAACACATACATACACACACTGCCACCATTGAAAGAAGTATAGGCAGGCAAAATGCCCCTCCAGGGAATCAAACAATATACATTTATTAAACACCTATTATGCGCCATCTATGTGGCATGGTTGATAGCACACTGGGTTTGGAATCAGGAAGATTCATCTTCTTGAATTTAAAACTGACCTCAATCACTTACTAGCTGTGTGACTCTAGGCATGTCATTTAACTCAGCTTGCCTCAGTTTCTCATCTGTAAAATAAGTTGGAGAAGGAAACAGTAAAGCAGTTCAGTATCTCTGACAAAAACCCAAGATGGGATCATGAAGAATTGGACATATCTGGAAAAAAACCCAACTCAACAATAAAAATAATTATGTGCCATATACTATGCTGAGTGCTACAAAAAACAAAAGATAGTCTATTTTCAAGGAATTTATAATTAATTGGCTTCCAGGAACCATGAATAGGGAAAAAAAATTCTTCAAATATGTTGTCTTCTTGAACAAGAAGAGTGGGTCCTAGAATCACTGGAGAAACCAAATAGAAGAGTCCCGGGTCCAAATATGAATTAGACTTAAACGTCTTCCAAAGCAGAATCAAAATGAAAAGCAATAAGCAAACCCAGACCTAGATCATTATGTGGGTTATGTGTACTGTGTAGGTCTAAAAGAGTGTATGTTCTCTGCTGATCAACTAATAGGTTCTTATAAAAGCATCTACTATGTGCTAGGGATAGAAAGACAAACATTAAAGTGTCTCTTCTCAATAGATTACATCCTAGTGAGGAAGACTATATATAGAGTGAATGGGAAGATGAGGGTTACATAAAGGTTACAAACCCAAGAGTCTAGAGCAGTGGTTCCCAAACTTTTTTGGCAACTCCCCCTTTCCAGAAAAAAAATATTACTTAGAGCCCCCCTGGAAATTATGAAACTATTTATTGAACTCAGAATAGAATAGAATACAAAAAAAGTATGGCCATCACTGCTCCCCTGGATCGTGACAGCACCCACCAGGGGGAAGTGGCACCCACTTTGGGAATCACTGGTCTGGAGAAAGATGGAGTCCTCAAAAGAAATAGCATTTGTAGTCTCAGATACTTTTTGACTGTGTAACGCTTTCCAAGACGTGTAACCTCTTTTGCCTAGCCTTTATTACTCAGCTGCCTTGTAAGTGATACTCCATATCATATCAATTCTAAAACAGAAAGAAATGGAGAAAGAAAGAGAGAAAAAGAAAGAAAAAAGACAAGGAAAGAAACAGAGAGAGAGAAAGAGAGAGAGAGAGA
>NC_058131.1:67762478-67785823 GCF_016433145.1 Gracilinanus agilis
AAGAAAGAAAGAAAGAAAGAAAGAAAGAAAGAAAGAAAGAAAGAAAGAAAGAAAGAAAGAAAAGTAAGCAAGGAAGGAAAGAAGGAAGGAAAAAAGGAAGGAAAAATTTTGGTAGAAGGGCAGTTTTGAGGAAAACATTAAAGTTCTGTTATGGTTATATGGAGCTTGAGATGTCTCCAGGATATCTAATTTGAAATATCTAAAGGTTGTTAGTTGTGTGGGGCAAAAGTTCTTGAGAGATACCTACTGACCATATAGGTCTGTGACTCATATGCTTAAAAGTAATGGAACCTGATAAAGTCAACAAGATAAAATAAAGATATCAAAGATAAGAGACACATCAACAAAACCTTGTAGTAAATAAGATTAAGATTTTATGATGGAAAAAAATCAGTCAAAGGAGCCTAAGGAAAGGTGGATCAGAAGAGAGGTAAGAGAAACGTGGCAGAGTGGATAGAGTACTAAGTCTGAAGTTAGGAAGACTCCTCTTCCTGGGTCAAATCTGGCCTCAGACACTAGTTGTGTGATCCTAGACAAGTCACTTAACCCTGTTTGCCTCAGTTTACTTATCTGTAAAATGAGATGGAGAAGAAAATGGCAAAGCAGTCCAGTATCTTTGCCAGGAAAATACCAAATGGGGTCAGAAAGAGCATACATGACTGAAATGACTGAACAAAAACAACAAAAGGGAAGCATAGTCAATAGAAACAAATATAGTATAAAGGTGAAGGATGGAGCATGAGAAAAGACCATTAGATTTGGTGATTAAAAAGTCTTTAGTAATTTAGGACACAGCAGATTCAGTTGGATTATAAATTCACAAATCCAAATGAAAAGAAGTAAGGAAACTAAAAATAGGCTGAGAAAGGAAGGAGAGGTTTGGAGATGAAAATGTTTAGTAAGGATGATGATGATGACAACTATAAAGATGATGATAGGGTAGATGTGGGAAATGAAGAGTAGAAACAGAAAATTGTGGGTTGGGAGAGTTCAAAGATTATAAAGAGCTAAAGAGTTATTGAAGGGATGATCTCCTGGAAAAGACAAGAGGAGATGAAATCACAGGGATATTCTGATAAATGATTTATAGCTAGATGTCTGAAAAATGCTATTGATGCTCTTTTAAGTTTAACTTGCATAATTAACATTTTTCTTCGTTTTTTTTTCTTCAGTCTGAACAATCTACAAAACAATAAATCAAGTCCTGTTTTGTAACATTTAGCAATTTCTGAGTCATAAATGCACTGAAAATTTAATTAATCAGCTCTTGTGAGCTTGTTTGAGTTGGCTTCTACACACTTATGAGTCAATGACCAGCTATGATAAAGGGTCTTGGAAAAGAAAACAGTAAACAATAACAATAACAGCAGAAATGACCTCATTATCAGTGACTGGAAGAATGGAGGTGGGAGAAAGATTTGATAATATAGGATTTTGAGATGAAGAGAATAGGACTCATGGCCAATGTCTTCCATTTTCTCTGTAAAGGTAAGGTTTCCAGAAAGTGAGGGAGAGGAAAGTGTGGGAGATTTGATGAGAAAAACAAATAAAAACAATCAAAAGCAAAATTTGGAAGACATTTCTTGGAGAACGGTATAGAGAATAGATTAAGGGAGTATAAAATTTTCATGCTACAGTAAAGACCCAAATTAGATTGTATAACATAAATTTGTAGTTTGCCTAATCAGCACATTTGTATGTTTAACTTCCTTGAACTCCATCCAGCAGGGTATGAGTAGAATGTATAAATTCTAGTAACATCTTGGGGTTAAAGATATTTTCAAGGTCAGAAGACTTAGCTAAGTTTGAACTACAGCTCTATCACTGAGAATAATTTATCTCATTTTCATTTTCCTTATCTTAAGAAAAGGGCTAATATCTGGGAGGCAGCCTATTGTAGTGGAAAACACACTGACCCTAGGGTAAAAGAAACCTAGTTCAAATCTCCCCTTCTACACTACCTGAGGGATCTTTGGCAAATTACTTAAATACCTTGGGCTTCAGTTTCCTCATCTTTGAAAAAAAAGGAGGGATTAGGTAAGATGGAAAATGAAGAATCTTCTAAACATGAGTCTGTGACTGCAAAAGAATTGATATATGTAAAATATTTTTAAAATGTAAAAGATTATGTAAATGTAAAGGATAAGAATTATTTTAAAATAAGTTGGTTTGGGGCAGTTGGGTATCTCAGTGGATTGAGAGTCAGGCCTAGAGACAAGAGGTCCTAGGTTCAAATCCAGCCTCAGACACTTCCCAGCTGTGTGACCCTGGGCAAGTCACTTGACCCCCATTGCCCACCCTTACCACTCTTCCACCTAGGAGCCAATACACAGAAGTTAAGGGTTAAAAAAAATTAAAAAAATTTAAAAAGTTGGGTTATAAATGTTAGGAACAATTAACTTTTCTCTGATTTTTGTTTCTCTCTCCATGCTATTTTAATAAATGATGATTCTGTTAACAATAACAACTAGTATTAATTATTAATAATTATTTTATTGATTATTATTAATAATAATAAGAGCATTTGCACACTACTTTAAGGTTTGCAAAAATATCTCATTTGATCCTCATAATGACCCTGGGAGATGGCCACTGTTTTTATCTCCATTTTATAGATAAGGAAACTGAGACTAAATGATTAAAGCAACTTGCCCAGGTCACATATCTAGTAAGTGTTTGTGGTAGTATTTGAACTCAGTCTTCTCATTGCAAGTACATTGCTCTATAAAAGCATCACCTAAGGTTGGCACTGAAAGCTACCTCCAATATAAAATGTTCGAGTGTAGAATGTTGGGAAGAGACTCAGTGAACATCTAGTCTGATCTTTTCATTTTATCTATCATGAAACAAAAAAAAGAGATTAAAAGATTAAAATATACTTATCCAAGGTCACAATGTTAGAACCAAGAACTGAATCTGTGTCTCTTTAGAAGATATTTGTTTCTTATTCTTAATGTTGAGAAATAACATACTATAGTGCATAGTGAACTAGATTCTAAGAGAGAAGGAATCTTTATTTGAGTTCTGTCTCTAAAGATATTAACTGTTTGACCCTGGTCAAGTCTCTTAACCTCTTAATGTTAAAGGTAAAATCTCTACTGCAGAGAGGTCCCTAGTTTCATTGGCAAAGGTTTCCTTTCTCCAGGAGTCTCCTATACCAATTATTTCACATTTTCAGTTCCTATCGTTGTTCTTACTACTGTTCCTTTTCTCCCCTTTTCCAACTCAATTTTTTTGTTCTGCACTTGTGATAACAAGTTCCATATCGGCTAGTAATACAAGTCAGCTCCAAGTGTAGGACCGAGACTGCCTCTAGCTTGTAGAGGCTGATTGATGATCTACCCCTTAAGTAAGCAGAAGCTACTAATAAAAAATGACCTTAATGGGTGATTTGTGTACTTCTTGCAATAGAGTTCCCATTAGGCAGCACGGCAGGTTAGAAGGGTTGGTGGTGTGATAATTATTTTTAGCTTTTGGATTTTGCTTTGCCATACTCCTCATTTAGAAAGTCTATATATACTAGAATGAAAACATGCTGAATTGGGATTCACTATTCCCAGGTTTCAGTCATGACATTACAGTGTTCTAGAAAGCTTTAACATGAGTAAGCCACTAGCTCTATAATCCTCAGTTTCCTCATCACTAAAATGATAGTGACAGTACTTATGAGACTTCTCCCACAAAACTGAGTGCTGAACTCATTAGACCTGAATTGAATCAGAGTCCATTCTCAAAGGTTGACATTTTATTATCATTTGATTTTACTGAGACTCATTTTCCCTACTAAGAAAAGAGTTAGCTAATCAATAAATATTCACTAAGTCCTATTATTATATCAGTTACTATATAAACTCTTGGTTCCTTCTACTTGTAGTGCCTACCTCATAAGAAGTAATGTGGCTTGGTGGATAGAGTTGGCCTCAAAGACACAAAGACCAGGTATTAAATTCCAGCTAAAATGTACAGAGTTGAAGCTATTAAAATTTGTAACTTCCTTAAGACTTTTGAAACCCCCTGGATGCAGCTTCTGGGACTCAGGCACTTTACTTAGCCTCAGGCTACTCTATACAACTCTGAGACTAGAGATTGCTGAGAAGGTGCTAATCTTCCTTGGTAGGTCATGTTTCTTCTCTGTTGGTTCCCTATATTAATGAAGTCATATGTCTACTCCCCATCCTACCTAGTTCACAGGGTACTGTGTTTGGCTGATATCTGATGATCTCAGTTGATCTCTCATGATCTGGTATTGCCAAATGAATATTGGACTTGAGAGCTAGAAGACCTGGATTTGGAGGGGTCAGAATTTTTATTAATTGTCTTTGTCATTTTGGGCACGTCACCCAAACCCCTATGGTCTCAGTTTCCTCTTCTATAAAAATAAAGGGATTGGACCAAATGGCTTCTGAGGTTTCTTCCAGTTCTAAACTATAAGCAGTTAGGTGGTACAATGGATAGAATGCTAGATTCTGAGTCAGGATGACTATAGTTCAAAACCTACCTCAGATATTTTCTGGCCATGCCACCCTGAGCAAATCATTTATTTTCTATTTATCTCAATATCCTTATCTGCAAATGGGGATAGCAGCTGATGATGGTACAGTGAATGGGGTGCTGGATCTGGAGACAGGAAGACTCATCTTTGTGAGTTCAAATCTGGCTTCAGATACTTACTAGTTGGGCAAACTAAGCAAGTCACTAAAAGTTGTTTAACACATATCAAATGAATTGGAGAAGTGTATTACGAGGTGGCTAACAGAAATTTTTTGCTTCTGTAATTTCTGACAGTCACAAAAAGTCAGTTAAACATCTTAGAATCTTCAGAAAGTCAGTTGGAACTTGAAGCTATAAGTAGAGGTGAAGTTCCAACCGACGGGGCTTTTGCCTTCTGGCTTTTGCTGTGGTTTAAACTGTTGGCTTTGGCCTAATTGCTTCGGCCTTGGCCTGCACTTATTTGTCTTGGGGAAATTTAGACATTTCTCATTTCTCTGGACCTCTCCCAGATCTCCCATCTCCATCCCTCCCCTTCCCTGAATTTCCTTTGGGTCCTGGTGGAAGGGAGGGCTTGGTGTTTAGACATAGTGGGTTTAGTTTTCTGTAGGCAAATAGAGTATCCTCAAATAAGTTACTTCTAGTTTAATGATTTGATAAAAACTTTACTTAAAAGGCAGTCAAATCTTCCTGGCTGGAAGAGTGGGTCTTTCTCTCTGTCTAAACCTCTCTGCGACCCATCC
Organism: Gracilinanus agilis; assembly: GCF_016433145.1. NCBI lineage: Eukaryota > Metazoa > Chordata > Mammalia > Didelphimorphia > Didelphidae > Gracilinanus > Gracilinanus agilis. The sequence continues at coordinate 67,767,710 of NC_058131.1, forward strand.
CCCACCCTCACCCCTCTCCTTAGCAGCGGTTAGAAAACCTCAACCCCTCCCCCCTTCTGACTGACCCTGGTATTAATAAATCCCTTTGTTACCTATTCAAACCCTCTGGTGAGTCATTGTGTCAAAAATTAAAACAAGGGCTCAAGGGGAAGGAATAATTTTTCTTCTATTTCCTTGAGGGGAGCTGGGGGCATCCATCTTGGCAGGAAGTACCTACCCTAAACTTCCTCCAGCCATCAGTTTGACTGGCAGGGAGGGGCCCTCTCGACTCCTCCCTCAAGAGACTTTAGAAACTAACAAGAGAAACCCTCCAGCCAAACCTAAATGTTTTTTACTGGCCCTAATTTCCTCCCTGTATCCTCTGTCTCAAGCCTCTGGGAATAAACCTGTTTGAGCTGCCTCTCCTACATACCCCATTTCCCTTATCTCCTATATGCCTTCCCATACCTTCATTCCTCCTCCAATCACTTTATAATCACCCTAATACCCCCTTTATCCTTCTTCACACCCAAATTGCCTTTGAGACCCACTCAAATTACCTTATTTACTTCTTGATAATGGAAGGTAAGCACAAACCACTCCAGTTAAATTTGTCAAAAAAAGAATGAGGTCAGGAAGAGTTGAACATGACTGAAACAACTGAATAACAAACAACCGAATAACAAAGAACGAATTAGGAATAATAATATCACCTAGTTCCCAGGGTTGTTGTGTGGATCAGATGAGATATTTGTAAAGCACTTATCAAAGTGCCTGGAACAAAGTAGGTGCTATTAGATGTTAAGTATTATTTTTATTATTATTGAACCTTCAATGCTAAATCAAAGTTCACTTCTTAAATATGTTTTCTAGTAGTACATGTGAACAAAAATCAACATCAGTCACATTTATGACATTCTCACTAATAACTTTGTGCATCACAGTCTGGTCAAATTGTCTTTTTTGTTATTCCTCAATCTCTAATCTTTTTTAGTCTTTGAATTGCCTATACTCCATACCTGGAATGTACTCCCTTCTGATCTTTACTTCACAGAATCCCTATTTTCCATGAAGCTTACTTTGTGTCAAGAATAGAAATAGGAAACATTTTGTAAATGTATACATACATATAGATATAGATATATAGATATTGATATAATTTGTCTCCTATCCCCTCCAATCAGAAATTTACTGGAGGCAGTTCAGATTGACTCACATGAGCCAATTATGAATTTCATTTTGAGCACTTACATCTTGAAAATACTACAAATCAGGGCTTGGCTAATTTTCTTTCATTTGCCTAGATTTAAGAAATGGAGAAAATATCAAAATTTAGATTAAATTTAAAAACATGTCATGGAGATTATAGATATAAATATATGTATTTTATATATACTCACATACACACTGTGTGAATATGTATATGTATGTGTGAATATATATATATATATATATATATATAGAGAGAGAGAGAGAGAGAGAGAGACAGACAGACAGACAGAGAAAGAGAAAGAGAAAGAGAGAGTTTGTTTGTTTATTTGTTTATTCCTTTTTCTTCAGGATCTGGTTGTTAAACATTTAACATAGCATCCCTTCCTCCAATCCAATTCACTCAGGTCGCAAAACCCTTGAGGTCAGGGTCTATTTTCACTCAGCACTTTGTATCCCTAGACCTAGGTAGTGTTGCTAACCCATAGCAGGTGCCTAACACATGTATGAAGATTGAACATTTTATACATTATAAAATTCTGTTTTCAACTGAATAGAATTAGTGCCAGCTAGTGGGCTGGACCTAGAGTCAGAAAAATCCAAGTTCTAATCTTGCCTCAGACATTTGCCAGCTGTGTGCCCCTGGACAAGTTACTTAAACTTTTTTGCTTCAATTGCTTCATCTGTTAAATTGAGAACCTGCAAAAATAGCTTCTATTTTATCTAGTTGTTGTGGGGACAAAATAAGATAATATTTGTAAAGCCCTATTGCTAACTAATAGGCTATTAGTATTGATTAGGCTACTAGTAGTAGCCACATACTCAATTATTAGCAATATAGAATAAAAGCAACATTCTCAGAAAGATTCACCCAAATATTCCCTGAACTGACTCATTATAGCCACATGGTCAAAGGTAATCTCCTCTTTGCCCTGCACTCAAAAGAAATAACCAAATCTTCCATCTATCTTTTCAGTAGTATCTATGTTGCTTTGCTGTCATGGTTTCATCCTTGCAAGTTCATTTCTGAATTTCTTCCTTTACTTTCTCCCCTGATATCACGAGCTAAAACCATGTTCACAAAATACCCTTATTTTGTTTCAAAGGCTGAATTGAATTGAAACTACATAGACAAGGAATTGTCATCAATTTAAAAGAAAAAATAGGCATGAGATGGTGAATAGTGAGTGAAATGAACCAAAGGAATCTCAAGGGTTATTGCGAGCTGTAAGCAGAAGAGGCTATTCTTATTATGCTATCAGCTTTGAGTTTTGAGTGAGTTGAATTGATATTCTGGAGTACTTCACTGGAAAGACTCCATTTAGGCTTGAGCTGCTCTCACTACCACTTAGATTGACAAGGAATTATATTTTCTTTATTGAAAATTCTATTGTTAACTAGACTTCTCTTGACTTTGAGTGTGATAGAAAGAAGGTTGGGAGTGGAGGGGAAGCTGGCTATGAGTTCTGGTTCTAGTTCTTGCTAACTCTGACAATGGCAAGGTGGTTTATTTATCTTCAGTATCATTCCCTCTGTTAAATGAGGGAGTTGAATTAAACGACCATTTCTTGAACTTAGGATGGAAAGGTTTTTGTTGTAAAAGAACAGTCGAATGCACCTTTGATCTAATTAGATTTAAAGTATTGAGAATAAAGCTGTAAAATGTAAGTACTCAAAATCATCCAAGAAAGTAGAAGGTCAGAAGGTTAGGACCTTGAATACTGCAGCCAAAAGAGACTTTAGAACATAAATGATTATGAGATATCATATAAGGATGTAGACTCTGGAGTGTCAAAAGGAATATTAAAACACAAAGCGTGTTAGAATATAGGATAGAAGGTTAGAGTTAAGCAAAATTTGAGAACACTGAAAGTTAGTGCTGCAAGAAATCTTAGATCACACTAAAGGATATCTAGTTTTATTTTATATGTGAGGAATCTAAAGGTCAGAGTGTTTAAAATGATCTAAAATCAGAGAACTATCAAGTACCTCAGAGTTTATCTAGTACAACCAGGGGTATGCTAGTAAATGTTTAATGACTGATTTTCAGAAGAGAGAGAAGAGACAGAGACATAGATAGAGGAAGGAGAGAGAGACAGAGACAGAGAGACACAGAGAGACATGCAAGAGAGAGACTGCTACAGAGACCAAAACAAAGGAAAAAGGAAGGAAAGAAGGAAGAATAATTCTGAGTTTAATCTGCTTCATAAACATTTTCTCCATCACTGAAAAGTCTGAAAAGTCAACAAAATAATAAATTAGCCTTGATTTTTAGCATTTATTGATTCCTTAGATATAAATATTCATATTAAATATGTAACAATCAGCTCTTTCTCAAGCCAGTTCAGATAGTCTCTGACATAGTTCTAAATCACTCCCTTATTTTAAATATGAGGAAACTGACAGCCAGAGAAGTGAAGGTACTTGCCAAAAATTACCCGTGCAGTAAATGTGAGAAGTACATAAATACTAGTTTTCAAACCTATCAAGGAAGTCCCTCTGTACCATGATGCACTTAACCAGTCACATACCTAGGATGTGTTAAGTGAATGATTATGCCCAGAATTTCTCTCCTTGTCTTGTATTTTTCCCCTTATAACATGTGATTCTCACAAGAGCCTTAGACACCCCCTTCTGACTCTCTTGACCAATTAATTTTCTTCACTCAAACATTTTAAGTCCTTTACCTGGCAGAAGATAATTAACTATAGTCGTCATCCAGATTGTTTTCTTGTATGCTTTTTATGTGTGAGAAAGGTAGCTTTGAATCAGGTGTTAAAGGGGGAATTAAAATGATTTAATAGAAAATGAGACAGACCTAAAGGTGATGTCTAGGTAAAGTGCTATGATATATTTCAAAAAGGAAAGATCATTTGGCTGAGAATTGGGGAAAATTTCATTGAAAAAATGATGCCCATTGTGTCTTCGTTTCACAGAGAAAGGTGGGATCATTAAAAGGAATACACCGAAGTTTGACTGTAACTACATTTAATTAGCCATTAGAAGTCATTGTTGTTATTCAGTCATGTTTAACTCTCTGTGACCCTGAGGACCACACTGAGTGTCCCCTCAGTTTTCTTGGTGAAAATATTAGAGTGGTTTGTCGTTTTCTTCTCCAGTGGATGAAGACAAACAGAGGTTGAGTGACTTGTCCAGGGTCATGTAGCTATTAATTGTCAATGGTTATATTTGAACTCAGGTGTTTCTAACTCCAGAGCCCAATATCTATCCACTGAGCCACGTAGATGCCAGAATACACCTCTTCTGACCTATCAAATTAAATTCTTCTGATAAGAAGTCATTCGACATTTCTAATTGCCTGTGAATTGTAGTCAACCAGTGAGTACCCTCTTTCACAGGGTTAATTATAAAGGTATTATAATCATAAAAATATATTATAATATATTATATTATACTATATTATATTGTACCATATAATCATATTATCATATGATTATAATATAATATGATTACATATAATTATGATACATATTTTATATTGTGTATATTATATAATTATAAAACATGTATTATATTATATAATATAATTATAAAAACCAAACTTACAAAGACTTTGCCAGGACTAAATCAAATATTCCTTGGAGTAACACAGATGGCTGAGTCACAATGATCTTCATCCTCCTTGATTCAATATCAATTTTGTCTAGCTCTGAGAACTCTGGTTAGCACACAGACTCCTCATAAACTCTGATTGTTATTTGTTATGTACCTTAACTCCCTTTAGAAATAATAATATAAATTGCAATGATATGGACTTATATTTACAGAACAATTAATGGTTTGTGAAGCATTTCATATATATTATTAGTTTGTTTCAGTTTCCCAACCATCCTCTGATTCTGGTTTTATTGATAGGGGGTTTACTGGGATTATAAATTTAAAGGTGAAAAAAAACTTAGACAACTATTTTGTCATATGAAAAAGTGTTCAAAATAACTGTTAATTAAAGAAATGCAAATTAAAATAACTCCATGGTACTACTTCATATCTATCAGACTAGCTAATGTGATAAAAAAGAAAAATGACACATATTAGAGGGATGTTGCAACTAGGACACTGTTGATGGAGCCTTTCTGGAGAGTGTCATGGATCCATGACAAAAGGGTCCATAAAACTGGGCATATCTTTTGATCCAGTAATACCACAACATATTCTGTAACACAACGAGATCAAATATAGGTTCAAAAGACCTCTTTTTACCAAAAAAATTATAAGAGCTCTTTTTTGCGTTGGTAAAGACCTGGAAACTGAAGAATTATCCTTCAGTTGGGGAATGGCTGAATAAGTTATGGTATGATTGTAACAAATTAATATTGTAACATAAGAACTGATGTCACATAAGAACAAGACAATCACAAAAAAGGAATCTGAAGACATAAAAGAAATAATGCAAAGTGAAGTGAGTAGAACCAGAGGAATAATGTATACAGTAACAGCAATACTGTACAATGATGAAATGTCGGCTTAATAATTATCAGCAAGAAAAGGATTCAGGATAACCCCAAAGAACCCATAACTAAAAGGACTCTCCACTGCAATAGAAGGAATTGTCAGAGTCTGAATGCAGATTGAAGTATACCATTCTTTACTTTATTTCCTGTATGATTTTTTCTCATGTAAGTAAGTGATATGTATCTTCTGAAAGATACATACACAACCTATATCATATTACCTGCTGCTGTCTTGGAGATGGAGGAGAGATGGGAGAAAGATGTCAGAAATTTATTATTTTAAATTGTATCAACCTAAACAAAAGACAAAAGAAAAATAACTTAGATGTTTTCTAGTCCTAACACCTAATTGTACATAGATAGAATTTGCAGCCATGAAAGGTTAAATGACTTATCTAGAGTCCCACAAGAAGTAAAGGAAAAAGATGGGATTTGAACCGTAGTCCTTTCACTCCAAATCCTTTGCTCTTTTCACTGTATCCCAAGTACTTAATAGGAGCACAGAGCAGTATGATATCAAATAATGGAGAGATACAACTAGATTCTGATTAGTTAAAATAAAGGAAGCTCCCGAAGTGGTTACATTATTCAAATTCATACTCCATATTTCCATTGGACTGGAACCCAATGGATAACAAAATTAAAACTTCAAAGAGTGAATTCAAAAGCATGCAATCACATCACAGGATTAATTAATTTTTCTAATCTGTATATCTAGTTGTAGTTCCAAGTTCCAGCTTGGAAGGGAGAATGAGTTGCAAGAAAGACTTCAGAGAAGAAATGATATTTAAACTTGGTCTTAGAAGACTGATAGTGTGCTAACCAGTCCATACATAGACCAAATTTCCTATTTTAAATATATGGAAGGAAATACATCTTAGGATTGAACTAATTCACACATAGACTATTGATTCAAGTATTAGCATGTGGTGTGATATGTATGACAACCTCAAGTCCCAATCCAATTTGATTAACAAAATTATTTCGATCATCCTGAGATGGTCTAGATGTTAAAACATATTGGTTTACTTCAAAATTGGTGTGCACAAGAGATTTTTCATCATTTGGAAGAAACATGTCTCAATTTTTCTTTTGAACAGAATATTGAAGAGGGTGTTGTTCATTTTTTATAGGTCACAGTAGTGAAAGAATCATGGTCTGGGAAACAAAAGACTAAAATTCCAGTGCCAACTTCAATTCTAAATAGCTGTGTAATTTAACCTATGACTTTCCTTTCCCTAGGCCTCAGTTTCCTCTTTTGTAAAATAGGGGAATTGGACTTCATATCCTCTCTATTTCCTGTAAACTCTATTATTTAGTATTTTTAATGTCTATGGAAGAGAACATTTCCACAGCATTATGGAATATGAAAATGAAAGATGATCACAATTTCATTAATGGAATTTATATTATTCATAATGTTATTATTTATTATAAGATCCAATTATAGATTGATTTAAACACAGGAATATAAACAAAAGTTTAGCCAGCCAACAAATATTAATTAAATGCATCAGGCTAAGTTCTGGAAATATAAAGACAGATTAAAACACAGTCTGTGTCCTCAAAGAACTCTCATTTGAGTATGAAAACTAATCTAAAAACATTTATATACATACAAGAGATATCAGTGTAAAATGAAGATAATCTCAAAGAGACTAAACATTCACAGTGAGAGAAAGCANTCTTTCTTTCTTTCTTTCTTTCTTTTTCCTTCCTTTCTCTTACCTTGTGTTTTAGAATTGATGTTAAGTATTGGTCCCAAGGCAGAAGAGTGGTGAATGATAGGCAGTTGGAGTTAAGTGACTTGCCCAGGCTCACACAAAGGTAGGAAGTATGTGAGACCAGATTTGAACCCAGATTTTTCCATTTCCAAACCTGATTCTCTACCCACTGAACCATCCCCCTGCCTGACATTTTTTAACCTATAATACCAAGAGAAACATAATAATAATAATAATAATAATAATAATAATAATAATAATAACAAAAACATGAATAATAATAAAAGAATGTTGCAATCTAAGTTCAAGTCTTTTCTTTGTTCCTATTGTTTCCTCAGGGTGACTCAAAGGTCTTTGTTCTCAAACTACTCTCAGACAAGATCAACAAGTTCCTTGTATCTCTCATCTAATTCATGTTTCTGAACCTCTATTCCACCCACAGGAAAAAAATTGTTTCAGGAATTTTGAACCCTAAACCCTACAAAAGGTTTTTGGGAGATTGGTATCACAAGAACCATCTTGTTCTCTTTGGTTAGCATGGAAATGAAAATAAAGACAGAAACAAAAGTTAGGTGAAACAGAAAGGGAGAACATTGCTAATTTTTATATATATTTTTCCAATTCACCCCTGCAAAAAATTTCTCTACTTTTCAGTACTACATCCCATCTGAAACAAATTTCACTGTTCTCCAAACATCCATTAATGCCTTACAAAGAGAATTTTATTTTTCTTGACTGCCTTATCACACTGCTGATCCATACTGACCTTTGAGCATACTAAAACTAATATTTTTTAACATATGAACTAGCCAAATATAGCTTAGTCTCCTCTTTCCTTTTCAGGTGCATCTATTTTTTGACCCCAAGTATAGGACTTGAAAATAAACCGAAGAGATAAATGTAATGTTTTGTCCAAGTCCACTGAGGAAATATATTTATGTGTGTGTGTGTGTGTGTGTGTGTGTGTGTGTATTTCAATCTATTTCATGAGACATTTGGCATCTGTGAGAAGCCAATAAGAGAAAAGGAGTCTCAAATAGATAAAAATCTGAGACTCCTCTTTTGACCCCTTTTGTGATCCTTGTGATTTCTTGTTGAAAAGTATTGTGGCTTTATTGAAAAGCTTTAAGCTCTTAGCAAATCAACAGTCAAGAGGTTAACATTCTTCCCTTTTGGTCAGAAATGCAGCCAACGCTGAAACCTTAGTTAGCTGGGGCATTTGCCCCTGAGAAAAGTATTCTCAGACTTAGCTTGCTGATAATTACACAGCTGAAGGTCCAGCCAGGTTCTTATCTTCACCTTGAAGCTTCTAAGTCTGTTGTATTGTCTATGTTAAAAATACAGTTTTGCACAGCCATAAATCTTTCTCTGTGTTTGTGGGTGAAAGGGAGTTTGAATTTTCAGATATAATAAACTTGTGACTCAATGGCACTTCAGAGAAGCAGCTGAGTTAACAGTCAAGATTGTCCACTGTTTTCCATTATATTCTTATCAACTAAGCCATCCTTATCAGATTATCTGGAAATGATAAATAGATCTTGATAGGTGTCCTTCCTAGATCTTTATGATTCACATTTTAATAAAAATTCCTTCATTCCAACCTTTGATAAAAACACTGAATGTAACAGTGTCAGTGACAGGTTAGTGGATGGGCAGCTAGATTACATTAGAGCATTAGGCATGGAGTTGAGAGGATGGGTTCAAATCTGGCCTCAGATACTTTCTGGCTGTATGACCCTGGACAAGTAACTTAACCTCAATGCCCTAGCCCTTGCTGCTCTTCTGTCATAGGAATTATGCTAAAATACAGAGAAGGCAAGGGTTTTTTTTTTAAAATGATAGATTACTAAGTATTTCATTAAAACACAATTCCTTTCATCTTTTTTGTGTCTTGGACTCTGCTTTTAGTTTGGGGAAATGCATAGGTTTCTTCTCAGGTTACTGTTTTTTAAATGCATAAAACAAAGTGCAAGTGATTACAAAAGAAAGTAATGGAAATGGAGTTACGTATATAATGGATGCCCAGGCTAAGAATTCCTTTTTCAAGTTGACATAAATAATATTAGCTCATTTCACTACATATTTTTTATGGTTCATGAAATGCTTTCCTCTAACTAAACTTGTGATATTGGTAATATAAATATTGTCTTCATTATTTTGCAGATTAGGAATCTAAAATTCAAAAAGATTCCATGATTGGTCATGGGTCACATAATTAATATTTTTTTTAGAGCTGGAGTGCATTAATCAGCACTCTTTGGAGAGAGTAGTTAGACAAATTACATTCCTGGTCTGAGGACTCTTAATAGTAAGTGAAAAGCATTTGTACTCAGTGTTCAATCAACCATATCAAAACCTGTCTGTGTAGGTAACAGAGGTGCAAAGAAGGCCACTATAAGTCTGTAAATAAGATAGGAAGAGCAAAACAATTGACAATAAGGGAGTAAACCTGCTTTAAGAGCATAGTTTTTATTTTGGTATCGGGAATTTATTAATCCTCTGCTCTCTTGACCCTGCCTTGAAGCTGCTCATCCGCAGTGGTTAGCTCAGATTATGAGATCTGAGGACTATCATTTTAGATAAATAGGTTAAAAACTCCTAATTAAAATTGGGAGAGAAGCTAGATGGATCAGTGGATAGAGTACAGGACCTATTTTCAAGAAGGTTCCTCTTCCTGAGTTCAAATCTATCCTCAGACACATACTTGCTGTTGTGAACCTGGACGAGTCACTTAAACCTGTTTGCCTCTGTTTCCGAATCTGTAAAATGAACTGGAGAAGGAAATGGCAAACCCCTCTGGGATTTTTACTAAGAAAACCACCAATGGGGTCACAAAGGGTTGGACAGCACTGATCAATGACTGAACAATAAATTAAGACTAGATGATGATCAGATGTCATTCAGAAAACATAGGTTCACTTTTGAACCATTTCCTTTAGGAGCTGGTGCTTCATTTTTTTTAATTCTCTGGATTACATAATAAATTTTATGTACTTAAAATTCTTTTATTTTTGTTGTTCTTTTTCAAACACTGTTAAAAGTGTTCAGCCTCCACTGTTTTAGCTAGCAGGACAAGAGAAGTCTTTGTGAGAGTGGAAAGTTTCCTAGGAGCAAAAATTACATAGCTGTGCCTTCAAATGGATTAGTGAACCTGACACAGCACCGCCTTTGCTGAGAGAAGTGGGTCATGCTGGTTTCATTTCAAATGTATGATAATATAAGACATTTTGCATTAGATTAAAGACCATCTTTTGTATTCTTCTGAATCTGTTTGAGGATTGAAGTTACCAACACTGGGAAGTTTTGCAAGTCAAAATGATCCTCCAGCAGTGCTCTAAAACACAATGTTAAAGAAGGATTTTCAATAGTTTCTACTGAATAATTGTCAAGGCTGTGCAAGAAACATCTCGCTGGCTGTGTGAGGATACTTACCCCACCCCCAATATGACATTTCGCTCATAAGCTTTACCTTCTTCAAAATGAGAACAATAACATTTGCAATCTCTTCCTCATCATGCTGCCATGAGGAAAATAATATGTCAGCCTTAAAGTGCTAAAGAAATAGGAGCTATTATTTAAAAAAACCAATCCAAGCCAACAAACATTTATTAAATGCCTACTGTGTTCCAGGCACTGTGCTAAGTGGGTATAATATAAATATAAGAATATATATATGAAATATAAGAATAAATATAATATAAATAAAAGAAAAGATAGTCCCTGCCCTCAAGGAGTTTACAGTCTAAAAGGAGATGATATGGAACAGGAGACAGGAAAGCAATGTGGAGGGGGACAAGAGGGGGCATTTTGTTCTGTAAAATGAGACTCCAGTTTCTGTCCTTAATAAAGGAAGACATTGGAAGGAGTTGGGGACTCCACCCTCCAGTCCTCTTGTCAGAGGGGAGAAAAGATTATGGAAATGGTGTCCATCAAGGCTTGAGTTAACCTTATGGTGGTGAGTTTAGAAGAGATGAATTTATCCTGAGAAGCTGAAAGCAGGCAGGGCAGGAGATGCTAAATGAAGCAAAATCATCTATATCTTAAAACAAAAAAATATATAAATATAAATAAAATAAATAAATATATAACATATAAAATATATTTTTGGGGTAAATAAATGGACAGATTCTGAGAGTTTAAATTATGTCATTGATAGGGGGTTGTGGGTAGAACTTGGACCAGTTAGATGAGTCAGAAATATGACTTAAGGGAATGGTGGAGTCCAGTCCTGGATGTTTTACTCAGTTGTTATGGTTAAATCAAAAAAGTATATAGGAGGGAGATTGAATGGAAGTGAAGCATAATGTCTGCTGATTGTATGATTGGACAGACCACATTTGGCAGATTTGCTTGTTAGGGGAAGAGTCATTCAGATGTATAAAAACTTCCTTAGTTTAGGAAATCACATGCATGATTTGGGTCTTCCTATAGACTTCCCAAGTTCAAATCTGGCCTCAGACACTTAGTAGCTGTGTCTTCTGTTTGCCTCAGTTTCCTCATTTGTAAAATGAGGTAGGAAAGGAAATGGCAAATTACTTTGGCAAGTAAATCCCAAATGAGGTCATGAAGAGTTAGGCACAACTGAAGACTGACCAAGAAGAAGACCTCTCTGACATATTTGTGTGTATGTGTGTGTATAAGTCTTTTTACTTTTTCTTTAATTTCCTTGGAGTATAAGCCTAGTTGTGGTATTGCTGAATCAAAAGTATACAGTTGGGTAACTTTCTGACATAGCTTTGTGGTAAACCAGTTGCTGAGAAGAAGGTGAAGTGGATGAGATTTCCTTTCCTCGGGGTTTCTGTCTGCTGTGATAAAGAAAACAAACAAAAATACTTACCTTTGCCATTCAAGTTGGCACCTTTTCTGCAATTTATAATTATAGGCTTATAAATAAATATAATACTATAACTAATTATAATAAATAACTTATAATTATAATTTATAATCAATATTCTTGATTCTTCAGACTTTTTTTACTTTTTACAGGGTCCTCACACCTGCATTTATAAAGCATCTTTTCCAGCTACCTTTTATGAGTTGTCTCATGCCATTAGAATGTAAACCCATGGAAAAATAGCATGGTGGATAGAGACCTAGAGAGTCGGGAGAATCCAGTCTCAGACTCCTCTAACCTGTGTGACCCTGGGCAAGTCACATAGGCATTGACTGACTCAGTTTCTTCATCTGTGAAATGGGGAGTATAATAGTATTACCTATCTCCCAGTGTAGTTGTAAGGAATAGACATTTAATAAATGAATATTTCCTTCCCTCCCTTTGAGAAAAGAGATGGTCTTGTTTGTACTTATTTTCCTAGGCTTTAGCACAGCGCCAAGCATAGAGAAGTGATTAATATATACTTTATACAACTCTGTATCTGTCTTCCTTTTTCCCTGGCTATATTCTAGAGAGAACAACAAGAGGTTAAATTACTCGCCTAGGATCACACTGCCAATACAAGCCCGAGGTGGGACTTTGAATTTTACTGGCTCGAATATTAAATCTTGATGGACTAAACCATCCTGTCTCATGAGGAGATGAAAAATGCCTGGGATTGTTTTAAATTTGTGGGCAGTTTGCTGAAAAAAAAATTACTGACTCAATTTCCTGACATCTTTCACAAAAAAAAACCCAAGTGTCATTGTCGTTTTGCAAACTTTCTTTTTCTCTTTTCTCTCTTTTCCTAGAACATATGCTTCACAATAGTTTCCCTACCAAGTGGAAGAGACACCACATTCCAAAGTCTGTGGTGTGATTAGAATTATTTCATGTCAGCTTTTGTGCCACTGACGTTTATTTTATGCCTTTTCTACAACCATCTGCTATTTGTACTACCCGGTGCCATCTATCACTCTGTTAATTAGAAACAGTGACAGTGGAGGTGTTCTTTCCTTCTACAATTGAAACTGATTGCTGACGTCTTTAGTCTGGGTCTCTATCTTCCTAACTGTCATACGAGGCACTTAACAACATTATTACTTTCCCTGACTTGGAGTCCAGAAATCATCTTCGGAGAAAAATATGACTACCAAAATGAAAATAACTCATATTTCTTGAGTTCTTTATGTTTTACAAAGGTCTTTCCTTGCAATATACCTGTGAGGGAAGTAAAATATCATCATCCCCTTTGTCCCAAGGTTTCGTCAGTCAATAAGCATTTAAGTGCTATTATGTGCTAAGCACTCTGCTGACTTCTGGGGATGCACAGAAAAAGCAAAAGCTGTCCATGCTGGAGAGGAGCATATATTCTAATGAGAAGACAACCTATAAATAAATAGATGTGGACTAGATACATTTGGAGTAGATGAAGGGCACTCGGTGCTCTGAGAAATGAAGTCACCTGCCCAGTGTTCGGACTTGGGACTTGGAACTCTAAATAAGGGGGAAATCAGATCTTTGACCTAATTCAACAACAGCTCCATTTGAGAGCATGCCTATATCTTTGCTGAACCAAATTCCATCTTCCATCTTGAGAATTATTGATCTCGTGACATAAGGGTTTGTTTTGTTTTTATTTGATCCTACCATCACCTAACCTTTCAGAGACAAATTATTGCATAGGTCACTACCTGCTCATTTACCAACCACTCAATGACAAGATGACAATACTAGAGTGAAACTTTTGTCTTTGAGTTTAACTATTATCCATTATTCACTAAATACATTCACATTTTTCCAAATATCATCCTTGATTTCTGCACATTTTATGTATTTCTGCCTATTGTGATACTCTTAAATAGTCCTTTTCTGGATATACCGACCTCCTGGTGGCTTTGAGGTTAACATGATCTCCTACTAGTTATCCTATTTGGCTAATTATATTCCTTTTTCATTTTGCTTTTCAGGATCCCCACCATCCATCTCCTGATTATTAGCTTTAAACATCCCTTAAGATGCTGCTCCTAATCTTTTTTTTTTAATTTTTAATTGATTAAGAAAAAAAAATTTCTATGGTTACATGATTCAAGTTTTTTCCTCCCCTCCTCTCACCCCCCTCCCATAACCAACATGCAATTCAACTAGGTTTTACATATGTCATTGATTCTGATCTCAATCTTAATCTCTTTACTGTGAAAACATCTTTCACAATTTCCCCAGCATATTCAGCTATCATCTCTAAGAAGCTGAATTTTAAACAATAAATTTAGTACTAATTTATTTCCTCATAAGCTCTAGTCCTACATCACAAATATCAGTGAGATATCTCTACCATGATGTCCTATATAATCATTTTAAGTTTAATATATTTAAAATGATATCCATTAACTCTCCCCTCCCCCAAAAATCATGATTTCTCCAAATTAAATTAAATGCATTTAATTAAATCCAGTTATCATAGTTTGCAAACTTTGAGTTACCCTTGGCTTATCCTTATCCCATATGTCTTCAAATCCAGTTGCTAAGTTGTGTGATTTTTTTTTCCCCACAACATTTTTTTAATCCATCTGCATCTTTCCCCTTATATGGGCACCAGCCTACTTCAGGTTCTTATAATCTGTCATGTGGTTTATTGTGACAGCTTTCTGTTGGGTCTCCTGGATTCTAGTCTCTCTCTTCTTCCATCCCTCTTTGAGAAATACACCAAAATTATCCTTCTAAGTCACACTCTAAGGAGGTCAATGTCATCTTTAAATAACCTCATTGATTCTCTATTGCCCATAGGATAAAGTGCAAACTCCTAATATTGGCATTGAAAGACCTCCATAATACAATTCTGGGGTACAATTTGGGACTGATTTTTAATTTTTTTCTTCTTTATTCTTACATAAAAATTCACCCATAAAACAAATGTTTCATATGTAAGGGGGGGAAAACCAACAACAAAATAATAGATTGCATATGAGTCCACTTCTGAATTCTTTTCCTTTTTCCTCTCTGTGCATTTATCATATTTTAGGATAGAAATGGACATGAAACTTGTGATTTCAGTAGTGTTGGGAACTTCTAGTGAGAAAATCCCCTCTTTAAGTGTAGGTTAATACCTTCTCTAAAATTTAATATCTTCAAGACTCACCTATACTAATTTACCTGGTAATCAAAACTAGTATTGTCAGAGTCTACTTGAAACTGGTCTTCATAACATCAGTCTTGGCTATATATTGTGAGAATAGAGAAGAAGGAAAGGGAAATTTGCAATAAAATCGGGTTAGAAACTGAGTGGCTCATGGGTAGAACTCAAAGAGAGGGTTCCAAAGGAATTTAAAGACAAGAGAAAGAGAAAGCTTGAAGTCTGGAAGGGGTTGCTGTGTTCCTGTGAGCATTGTAACTTTGGAGTAACAACTCCATAGAGCTTAACTGTTGTTCTGGGAGAAGAGTTGGCCAGCCAGTTGAGCCTGTGAATCAGCCTTTTCCAGCTTCTGGGTATAGCTTTCCTTTGGCTCTTCATTCTTGACCTGTACATTGAGATACCAGTTTGTTCCTTATAAGAAGTTTAACCTGTAGATCATTTTTATCTGTCTATATTCAGCAAAACCCTGCAGACCCTACCATTTGGTCATTGGCCTAATTCAGCAAACTGGAACTGTTTTGCCATTATCAAAGATGGTTTGGGAGTGGCCTCGTGAGGATAGCTAGAAAAGGGATTTGGGGGGTACAGCACAAAGATGTCAGGGTGTTACTTAGCTTCAAGATCAAAAGGCAAATTCATGCAGATCTCTTAGAGAGGAAGGTGGAATCTAGCACTTGTTAGTAGTAGGGAAGACCTTGGCCCTCCTTCCTTTCCCATTCCTTGTTTATTTTCATCATTAAACTTTTTTTTGCTACATAAAGCAGTCAGATTGTGTTCTTGAAAGATCCAGGACTAAGGGCCACCATCTTGCCTTCTGAGCCTGAGACAGACAGAGACAATAGACTTTTGATTTTACTAACCTTTTAAGAGGTAGAACCCACTTCTTTCAATATACATTATGCCACCCTGCCTCCTTTTAAAATATTGTAATGGAACATTTTCTCCCCCTGTGTGTCTATAAACACCCTATAATGGAAGATTGGATAATGAAGGCCCACTCCTATCAACGTGTCTACACCAAGAATTGCACATAGATATTTGGTGAAACTGCTTCTAGAAGTTCCTAATGACAAAGAATGGAGAGGTCCAACTCTCCATATCAGAGTAGGTATAGGTAATCTGTGATTATTCTTGTCTTCTTATTTGAAAATGAAGAAAAGCCTATTAATTGGAGTCTATCAGAATGGATTCTGTTTGCAAAAGACACTGGAAACAGCTGGTTGACTGTTTAGATTAGTGCTCTGAGAATAAAGTAGGTGACATTTGAGTTTATGTTAGTTATGTTACTTAACCTCTATTTTCCTTAATCCAATGAAGAATAAAATGTTCAACTCTTCCAGTACCCTTGTTAAGAAAACTCCATGAACAAGTATTGGGAGGCTGTGATCTATGGGGTCAGAAGTGTTGGACAAGAATGAATGACTGAACAACAAAGACACTAATTAGTAAAATAACTCTTTTTTTCTTTCTTGCTGGTCAAAAGATCCAAGAATGTTGCTGATTTCTAGAGAACCAATTTTTTTTTTATTTTTCCCAGACCACGATTGCATTCTTTGTAGAGGAACCTGTGTGAGGAATGTAACCTCATGTACTCTCTGAAGTAGTATCAGCAAAAGCACTTTTGCCCACTTTTCTAAACAAGACCCTCATTAGTCTATCCAGTGCTAGAGCTTGAGGTGAAGTTAGAGATCAATCAATCCAACTCTTTCATTTAAAGAACAAAATGAAAGAAGAAATTGATATTCAGAGAGAGAAAATTATCTTTTTTGCCTATGGCTCTTGGAAAAGTGGTGGTGTTGGATGGAGAAGACTTAGCCATGTGGCACATTAGATAGAGCAATAGAGTCTATTTTGACTAGAGTCAAAAGGATGAGAATTTAATGCCAGCTTCAGACATTGACTAAGAGGACCTTGAGCATGTGACTTAATCTCTTTCTGCATCAGCTTCCTCATATGTAAAATGAGCATAATAATAATAGCTATTTCTCAGAGCAAATGAGATAATATTTTTGGAGTGTTTTACAAAACGTAAAGCACTATAAGTAAAATCCAGCTATTGTTGTGGTTGTTGATATGGCTAGACAGAAGACTTAAATTTTAAAAGCACTTCTTAAACAACCATCACCACTATCACAAATCATAACATTTTAGCATCCAGCTCCCGTTAGAAGAACAAATCCATGACAATTCTGAGAAAACAACCATACTTGATGATTATCTGAATAACTGTCTCATTTATCTTCAAATCAAAAGTTCAAATTGTATTTCTGTTACTACTTGAAGCATTTTGTGAGGAAAATTTAAGAGAGGAGAAATTTTGAAGGAAACATTTGTTCAAGAGAGGTAAGGAGGATGAAAAGAACAAGAAGCACATGGTATTAAAATATCACCATGTGTCCATCATCTTGATGGGGTATTCTTACCCAGCTGGGTGACATTACTATAGGCTTGTGGATTTTGGATGTGGAGAGATATATTCCTGAACATCTATGCTAAGGTAAATTCAGTTCCCTTTTCTATAGATTAGGAAGTGATATAAAGAAAATAAAATCTATTTCTTTTTCTTTCTTTCTTCCTTTCCTTTTCTTCCTTCCTTCCTTCCTTCTTTTTTCTCTTTCTCTCTTTCTCTCTTTCTTTTTCTTCCTTCCTTCCTTCCTTCCTTCCTTCCTTCCTTCCTTCCTTCCTTCCTTCCTTCCTTCCTTCCTTCCTTCCTTCCTTTCTTTC
>NC_058131.1:67788671-67798337 GCF_016433145.1 Gracilinanus agilis
TTCTTTCTTTCTTTCTTTCTTTCTTTCTTTCTTTCTTTCTTTCTTTCTTTCTTTCTTTCTTTCTTTCTTTCTTTCTTTCTTTCTTTTTCTTTCCTTCCTCTATTTATATTTCACTTTTTCTTCATTCCTTCCTTCCTTTTATTTTAACCCTTTTCTTCTACCTTAGAATCAATACTATGTATTGGATTTAAGGCAAAAGAGTGATAAGAACTAGGCAAGGGGGGTTAAGTGATTTGCCCAGGGTCACACAGTTACGAAGTGTCTGAGGCCATATTTGAACCTAGCACTTCTAATCTCTAGACCTGGCTCTTAATCCTCTGAGCTACCTAGCTGCCCTCCTTCCTTCCTTTTTTTTTTAACAAGAAGACTTTAACATTTCTAGTCTAATGAATGTGGCTGAAATATAAGTCACCACCTTGAAAGAGTCTATATTTTTATTCTGTATAAATAGCAGTCTCTCAATACTGTCTAGACTCCTCTTCATACTAGCAATGATGGACATTCCCATAGTCAAAGATCATCTTTTTTAATAGTAAGAGTAGCCAATTTTTGTAACTCCTAAGTTTTAAAAATAACTGCTTTTATAGGGCACTTTGAAGTTTGTTGCACAAGTATTGTTGTCCCCATTTTATAGAATAGGAAAATAAGGCTGAGTGGTCCAGTGATTTGCTCATTATATTAAATCTAGGAAATGGTAAAGCTGGGATTGGAGCATTCATTCTGACTCCAGTAGAATAATATGAATAGGTATAAGCAGAATGGTTTCTAATGTATTCATTTACTTTATGCATCAGTATTATCTTTAGTATTCAGTTCTTAGATATTTCCAACAATCAAGTCACCTTTCAAAAGAAAATATTTGCTACCCTTGAAGGAGAATTTTTTTAAATGTTCTTTTTATACAGAAGATAACTTCCCTTTCCCCTACAAGAGACAGTCATACAAGTAATGTACAGTGTCAGCATTGTTGGAATATGTATAGCGCCCTCCAAGGTGAACTTAAAAAAAAAACATACCTTATGATAAACAATTCTGATATTTTTTGTTAAAGATTCATTCTCTTTCATAGTAACACTTCATATATCTTAAGTGTAAAGGATAATAGGATAAAAGTTCCTGTGTTCTCTCATACATATATATATATATATATATATATATAATAAAGTGATCTCCATACAAATAAGATCAAGAGGTAAAAGTTAACAAGGAAATACACTGTACTTCATTAAAAAAGAAGATCCTATTAAAACTAACAATAAATACAGTACCCATAAAAGTACATTAAGATTTAAATGGAATAGAATACAACAATAAACATGACGCTTTTATGATATTCAAAAGAGCATAAAAATATGTGAGAAGGTTTTTGAAAGAGTTCATGCAACAGCTATACGTAGGATTGGATGATCTTAAGGTCTTTTCCAGGACTGAGATGATAGGAGTTTATTATTCTAATTCCATACAGAATGAATTTGTTGAACCTGCCTTTAGGACTTGAGCAACAGAATTTTGTTTCCAAATATAATTATTATGGTTTTCCCCTTCTAAATAGGAAAAATCTAATATTGACAAGAGCTCTAAACTCACAGTAGGAATAGGAAAGATTTTATTCCAACCTCTACCACTTTGCCAAAACATATACCTTCTTTGTGTCTCTTTTTTTTTTTTAATCTGTAAAATAAAGTACTGGACCTGGAGTCAGGAAGAGCTGAGACACAAATGTGGCCTCAGTCACTAGCTGTGGGATTCTCAGCAATATATCTATCTGCCTCAATTTCCTTATATATAAAATGGGGATAATAAGAACATCTATCTCCTAGAATTATTGTGAGAGTCCACTGAGAAAATAGTTAGCCAGTTCTGTGTTAATCTTAAAGCCTTATACAAATGTAAGCTATTATTGTTCCACACTCTATTATGAAGAAAATTCAGTATCTAATTTTTGCTTTGTTTCTTTTAGATTAGCCTGGGGAGGAATATGAATAATGGAAGCAGGACTTGGAAGAAAACACCCACTAAACGAAGCTTCTTGGTCATTTTAAAAACAGACTGATTTGTTCCAGGGGAAAATTATTTATCCTGGTCTGATAGTTTTCTTTGTGGCTGGGTCTAAATTGAAGTCTCTAATTGAAAGTGACATCACATTACAGTCTAATTCAGATGCCTGTCATTAAAAAGGGTCATTGGAAAGAGATGGTTTGACAGAGGTTTACTGATGGCTGACCTCTATGGAAGCTCATTTAGAAAAGAAATTGATCAGGTGAAGAAGGGTCTCTTTGCTGGCAGATTTGGTGTCTCTCAAAGAGACAAGCAAAACAGAACACTGGAAAAATATCTGTTTCGCTACTCACTTCCAGACAAATCATCACCACTCATAGCATCATCATAATGCACTTGGAACATTTCTTCTTAATTTGGTAGATAATGCAAAGTTTAATTTCACTTTTTTTTTAAAGAAAACTCCTACTAACCAAGGTTTCCCTTCCTAAAGGCAATAATATAGCAATTTATGACTGGAGTGAGGAAAATTTATCTTCTTGTATTCAAATCTAGCCTCGAATATTTATTAGTGTTTGCTTACTA
The DNA here is from genome assembly GCF_016433145.1 of Gracilinanus agilis. Classification (NCBI taxonomy): domain Eukaryota; kingdom Metazoa; phylum Chordata; class Mammalia; order Didelphimorphia; family Didelphidae; genus Gracilinanus; species Gracilinanus agilis. The sequence continues at coordinate 67,791,255 of NC_058131.1, forward strand.
AGCAAGTCACTTAACTCTGTTTGTCTCACCTACCTTATCTGTCAAATAAGCTGGAGAAAGAAATGGCAAGCCACTCTGGTACCTTTCTCATGAAAACCACAAAAGGGATTCCAAAGAATTTGACATGACTAAAAAAAATAACAAAACAACAACAAATTAATTCCTCTAGGGTTATAGAATTCCCTCTCTCCACAGGTATCTCATGTCTTTTTTTCAAACTGCTCTAAGTTTTCTGTTATTTTCCCTTGTATCTGCTTCTATACAATATCCAACTGTTGCTCCCGTCTGCTTCCTGGAAATAAACAAAATAAGCTGAACTTGCTTATTGTAAAGGTAGATACAGAAAAAAAGGCTTACTTGAGATAGTAAAGGAAAATTTAAGAAAAGTGAGGGAAATTTAAGGGTACATGTCAATCCCTTCATGGTCGCCAGAAATGTGAGAGTTAAATTTAGAGATTGAACTTAAATTATTTGAAATAACATGATTTCCAAAGTTATTATATTTTAAGTTAGAAGTTTATTTAACAAATTAGAGGGGAAATAATAAAGTAGAGAAAATATCTATACTAGTCCTCAGCCAGGAGGGCCAATAGTGAGTAAGTACAAGGCCTCCTCCAAGATGGAAGCTAATCTCTTATTAAACTAAGAAAGTAGTCATCCCTTTTCACTCACCCAATGAAGCAGTCCAGGAGTCAGAATCTAAGTTGAATCCATTATTCACACCAATCTCCAGTGAAGTTCCCTTGAAGACTATATCCAGGAGACACTCTCCAAGAGACTCAACTTCATGAGAGAGTCCCCAGCCAAAGGATTTTATGGCCTTTATGGTAATTTCCTATTGCTGCCCCTTTTCACAGGGGCCAATTACAGCCTCCAAATTGTCCAGCATTGCCCAGGGACAGTGTCTGTGGGATTGACTTCTCACCTCTAAAGGTGTTAACTCTCCTCCTAGGATACACACTTTTCTGAGTGTGTGAACTCTTAAAAGAATTGGTGGAGGTTTCCAAGCATATGACTAGCTTTTCACCTAACACTAAGTAGGGTATGAATTCACTAGGTGGTTTATGAGCTCCTCCACCTACTTCAAGTTTGTGTTGATTCAATCAAAAGATAGACTAAGGAGAGTTAATCCTGTCCTCACAATCTAGTGAAGTACTAAGTAGGGGTATTTAAGTTATTGTTAACCAAAGTTTGAACTCCAACTAGGCAAAGAGAATAAATGATTCCTTTTCTCAAGTGTAAACTCAGACTAGATAAAGAAAACCAAGAATTTCCTTTTGTAATATATGAATATAATCATATAGATATTGGGTTCACTCTGATAACTTTGGTGCTGAGGTTCTGCTTCTCTAAACATTCCCAATTCGGTCAATAGACATATTTTGAACATTATTTCTATTCTTCTTTTCTATGCTTGTCATATTTCTCTGGACACACAAGAAATCATCTTTTGAAAACACTGCACCACATAATGCTCCAGATGTGATTCAATGGGATTATCAACTTCCTTACTGTAGAAATTATCCTTTGTTCATCTAGCCCAAAACAACATGAAATGAGTGATAAGTAAAATTAATTTAACATAATATAAGAATTAATATAATATTTATTTTTAAAATGAGACCATTTCAGTGACTTCTTAAAAGACAAGAACCCAAAATATTTCTCATAAACCATTCATTAACCCCACATATTTGTATATGTATATGTATATATATATATGTACACACATATTTTAAATTGATAAAATAGCTTCATCACTGTCTGTCATCATTGTAGTTGTTATAATCATCAACATCACTGTCATCATTTTCTTTTTTCCTCTTATTCCTCCTCCTCATCATCTCATTAGGATGGTAAGATGGACCAGAATCCAGAATATACATGTATCATTTAAAATAACTATTTATATTTAGCCTAAAGAAGTTATGTTATGATCTGAATATTAAGCTCTAATAGCATCAGGTATGGAATGCCTAAGAGTTATTAACTGTCCAGCTTCACTATGATTCCAGAGGGTAGAATTACAAGCAATGAGTGGGAATCACAAGAAAATACATTCCATATCAACATAATAATTGTTTGTAAGGTGGTGGAATAGACTGTTTTGGAATGGTAGTGAGTTCACCATCTCTGGAAGTATAGAAGCAGAAGCTGGAAATTTACTTGTGGAAAATAAGATGTATAAGATGACTACTAATATATTCTATAATCTATGATTTTATGAAATGTTTTTGAACTTAAAGGTGCTTTGGTAGAATAAATAGAGTACTGGTCAGTAAGATGTTAGTTCAAGTCCTACCTCTCATACATAGGGATTGAATAACTGCAGGAAGTCAATTAACCTATCCATGGTCTAGGCTACTTTCTATAAATTGTTTAGAAGATGCTAACCCACATTAGTACAGGGAGTTTCCTCACTTGAGAGAAGTTTATAACAAAGAAATTAAAGATATTTTTCTCATCCTTCAGGTTTGTTGAAGCAAGAGATAATATAATATGGTTAAAGAGTCTCAAACTCCAGAGTCAAAATGACTTTGGTTTAGATTTTAATTCAGCTCCTTATCTGCTACCTTGGAACCTTGGGAAATTTACTTAGTCACTCTAGGTCTTAGGGTATTTTTTTCATTTAAAATGAGATGAGTCTTTTCCAGATATAAATATATGATTCTATGCACTTGACAACAATTATTAGCATTTACAATATAGAAATCTTTACATATAGTAAATAATTTGTTTGAATTAGTGATATATAGTAGAAAAAAATAATAGAAAGAGCCAGTAAAGACCTGAACTCAAACCATTCTTTTGACATTTTCTAGTTATGTGAATAGGGAAAAATCATTTAAATTCTCTGAGCCTCCCTTTCTTCCTGTGTAAAATGGCTGTAATCCATACTTGTATGTTTACATAAGAGCATTATGATGCAGTTCAAATACTATATGTTAACAGCTTTTTGCATAATTGAACGCTTATTCTCATAATAGGCTTCTGAAATAGGGGATATAGAGTCTCTCCATTTCCATCTTAGGATAATAAAGTTCGGATAAATCAAGTCAAATATCAGATTGGATTTGGAGCCAGGAAACTGAGATTCAATTAAAGGGTTCTTTCCACGGTCTTCCTCTTACTGTATGAGGCAGGGAAAAGAAATATAGTTACTGTTCTCAAGAAAACTTTTTTAAATGTTACTAAGAGAATTCTAATATAGCTTTAATCATAGATCCTCAATGGGATATTGGGTATGTTTACCTTTTGAGTAAATAACTATGAATTATAACGAACTTACCCCCAAAATGAATTGAGTTGCCTTCAAAAGATAGTAACTTCTCCAACTTTCAAGATATTCAAGCTAATACTGGAGGATGATTTCTTGTGAATAAGGACTGGACTATATAATTTCTGAAGTACCTTCCAGGTCAAAGATTCTAAGGATCTTAGTCCACATTGTCAAAAAAAAGCAACTAATAACAACAAGACACTCTGATTTAGGTTCAAATTTGCCAGAAATAATTATTATTTAGTATTATCTCCAAGTAATTTCTAACTTAGAGAGATGTCCAAAAATATGTAATCTTCCATACCCTCCTCTGCTATGAATTTTTGTCCTGAGATAATTTGGATTTATTGCATTTATAGTTATCTGGAACAAGAAAAATAATAATATATTAAAATACAGTTTCATCTTAACATTTGTGCATTGTTACCACTCAGTTTCTTCACCTGTCACTTCCCATTAAGAGTTCCTTCCAGTGATCAATATCTTAACCTTGAATTTCAAAAGAGAAGTCTCAGTTCCCTTGTGAGTCATGGCACTAATCACTTCAGGTGGGTGGGGAAGCAAGGGTCTCATCTTGACAAGAATCAAGTTTGATCATAACCTTTACTCTGTTTCAAAGAGAAGACAGCTTTTGTTCTTCCCATTTTCCTAAAGAGAAAGGTCTGGAAAGCATTTTAGGCTGGAGAAATAATATTTCTTATTTCTAGGGAAAATAAATGTTCTTAAGGGAGCTTCCACAATATATCTCAAAGTAAATGAATATCTAATGAAGAATAATCTATGCTACATCTATTTTCACAATTTTTGTAGATGAAGAGTAAAATTTAGGAACTTGGAGCTCTGTCCATTGGCCTTTAAGCAAAGTTTTTTGTTTTGTTTTGTTTTGTTTTCCTTAGTAAAAAGCTCAAGTGACCCTTGGGTAGTGACATTCCTGGCTGGTTTTTCTCCATGACCAATCAAGCATAAAAAAATCTTTAAATAAGGATCTACATTCAGAAGTTTTGCTCATAGAGTCATATTTTCTATTTCTACAATATTCTACTTGACATTTTATTTGACTAAGTCTCTATGAACTCTGACACAGAAAGAATTAGAATACTTGCTTCATATCCCCCTACTTTTTTACATTATAACATGGACTCATCTAAACAAGTCAGAACCTTTCTGAGACTCAGTATCCATAGCTATAAAATGAGAGCATTAAATTAAATCATTTCTATGATCTTTTGAAACTGGAACATTCTGTGTGATGTTTCAAGATCCATTCTAGCTCTCATCTCCCTTGAAAAATTTTTTTCAACTCTAAAAATTGCTTATTCCTCATAGTTTCTGTGTTATAATAACATTTTAGGTCTTGTAGAGAATATACCATTACTTTTAATCACAAAGAGAATGCAATTAGAAATAGCATTATTTTTCTTCATTCGTGATTCTACGAAACTCCAGGGATGCCAGCACCACGACTGAGTTACTTCTATTATAGGCTTTCTGTGCATAATGAGAGAGACACCATCCTCTGTGCAAATGGTGATTTCTAGCCTAGTCATAAGCTTTATAATCGCACTTGACTGTAATTCTCTTCCAATGGACAGGAATGTGTGCTCTTATGAGGACTGAATCATTGAAAATTGTGTTGCTGAACTAAAGTTGAGAGAGAACTTTCAGGACCTTAATCTTCTCTAAAAGCATTAGCTATTTCTGCAAAAAACAAGAGGAGGTTTTGATAAAATTATTAAATGGCTCTGCCTAAAGATGGAAACATCTTGTGGGTAGACAAATATTAGACATCAATTACATAAATATTTCAGCCTTACATGTTGAATTTTCTTGGAGTGAGGGTAGAAACTAGTAACCCTTTGCATGCAAAACATATTTCATAAACATTTATATCATGAATTCATTATTTCTCTCCCAACCACAGGATCAGACAGTGCTGTCAAATTATACATAAGGATCCCTGCTACATGAGTCAGCTGGATGGGATAATGAATAGCATGGACAGCCTGGAGTTAGGAAGAGTTATATTCCTACATTCAACTCTATCCTTAGACACTTACTAACTATATGACTGTAGGTAAATCATTTGACCGTGCTAGCCTCACTTTCTTCATATTCATCATCTTCGTTCATCAGCTGGAGAAGGAAAGGGCAAACCACAACAATGTATTTGCCAAGAAAAAGCCCAAAAGGATTACAAAGGGTCAGATTTGATTGAAATGATTCTGCAACAAAAGAGGATTCCTGAACAATATATAGCATAAAAATAACACATTGTATAACAATATTATGTATATGCACATATATAATTTTTACTTATTTTGTTAAATATTTCCTTGAAACTTTATAATCTGATTTCAATCTCACTGAGGAGTACAGATGGTTGCATACCTCTAAATGTTTGACAGCTCTGGCTTTAAGAGCTTTTTTTTTGCACACTGAACTACCCATCCAGCCTATTTTGATCAGTGTCATTTCTTATACATATAATGCATCATGAATTGGGGATCTTGACTCTAAATGATCACTCTAGTGCAAATATCAATAATATGGAAATAGGTCTCGATCGATGACACATGTAAAACCCAGTGGAATTGCACGTTGGCTATAGGAGGGGGTTGGGAGGAGGGGGTGGAAAAAGCATGAATCATGGAACCATGGAAAAAAAATTTCTTAATTAATCAATAAAAAAAGAAAAAATGCATTATGAGAGCAAGAATGGAGGATCAGATTTACAGCTTTGGTGTCACTTTGTCTTGAGTTCAAGTCCCATCTTGGATGCAAACTGCTTTATGAATCTGAGGAAGTGATATAAACTTTATGTGACCAAAAGAATTATTCCAAATAACTACAATAGTCTCTTTTGATCAAGGCCATTGAAATAATACATCTGCCACTATCAGCAGGAATCACTGAAAAACAACAAGTTGTAGGCAAAAGAATAAGTGATTTTCTTTCAAAATCTAGTTCTGATATTTTTTAGGAGAGCAGCTTGGTACACAATATTTCTCTGGACGTCAGCTTCCTGATCAGAAAAAAGGTAAATAACAATACCAGCATTATTTACCTTATATCCTTGTCCAGTATGTACTTTTTAAAGGACTATATAAATGTAAACTATTTTTAACTACAGGTAGTAAAATATACAAGCTGATAAGAAGGCTGTAAAAATCACTTCTATTTTATCAACCAATAAACAAAATGACTTCAAATGGACTAAGCAACTGAATGTTGCAGATTGCTCCATAAACAGTATATTTGCCTCTCAAATTAGATATTCATCCACATTCTATTAATACCTTTCCTAAAACAGTAGTGACTGGCTACCAGTTGTATGACGTGTACAAAGCAAAGTAACTGAGTTTGAATACTGGCATGGTTCCTTGCTGCTTTATTATTAATTAATAGTATTAATCTCCTGTTATGCAGAGGCAGGTGGGTGGTCCACTGGATAGATCACTGGGTCTAGAGTCAGATTAGAGCTGAATTCCAGTCTAGTTTCAGACACTTACTAGCTGTGACCATAGACAAATGTTTATCTCAGTTTTCTAAGCTGTAAAAATGGGAATAATAGTTACCTTACCCCATATTAGCTTCCAGTGAGATATTTGTAAAGCCCTTTGCACAGTTCCTAACACCTGGTAAATTCTTTGTAAAAGTGTATTACTTTATGGTAAAGAAAGCTACCCACATTCAGAGGAAGGACTGCAGGAGAGGAAACATATAAGAAAAACAACTGCTTGAACTCATGGGTCGGGGTGGACATGATTGAGGGTGTGGACTCGAAACTACCACACCAATGCAAC
>NC_058131.1:67801173-67817522 GCF_016433145.1 Gracilinanus agilis
GAGGGGGGGTTGAAGGGGAAAGGTGGAGCATGAATCATGTAACCATGTTAAAAATGAATATTAATAAATGTTAAAAAATAATAAAATAAAAAAAAATAAAGTAAAACTGAAAAAAAAAGTGTATTACTATCTCCCTGGTATACAGAAAAAGAATAGCCTCCACTCCTTGCACCTCAGTACCTCAGTTTCCCTATCTGTCTTTCCACAATGGAAAGATAATTTCCAGAGAGCATAAATTACATTACTTTTCTATTTGTATCCTCAGTGCTTTGCACAAAATGAGAGTTTTTTTTTCATTCACTTATTAATCCATTCGAATGAGAGGTTTGGATTAGGTGCTCATAGCTATGGATCTGCATGTATTTTCCATGATATGGTGGGGGGGGAGTCCCTAAAAACAAAGCCAGCTAATAGAAAATGACCCAAAAAAAGGATTCTAAAAATTTCACAAGATATAGAATCATAGTACTTTCAATGTAGGGGATAATCATCTTTGCCAATGTTTCCAACTGGAAGATCTTGATCAAATAACTAACCAAGTCTTCTCTTCCAAGTAAAATTACCAAAATGAAGTCTGAGCCTATGAATCATATTTGGAATATTGAAGGAATGTGAAGAGGAAAGTCTTGCCTGGAACCTATTACTCAATTCCTACCAGGGAAGGAGAAGGCTACAGACAGGGAGGGGGTGGCAGCTTAAGTTACTGATATCAACCTTATGCTGTAACCCTACTTCAAATTTTGCTTTTCAGTTGGAGACATGATCAGTGCGAAAAAAACATCAACTCCACCAAAAATTTCATGAGATGTTCACATGTATGAAGACAAAGAAGGAGACAGAGACAGAGATACAGAGACAGAGTCAGAGAGAGAGAGAGAGAGAGAGAGAGAGAGAGAGAGAGAGAGAGAGAGAGAAAATATCATGTTGGCAAGATGCATGGCTAGGTCAGATCTTTGATTGTGACTACTAAACCACCAGCTACGTTTACCTCGCATGTCTCCCTGTTCTTTTTTTACCCATATTTCAAGGATCATTTCCTGATCACAGAATCTCAAAGTTGAAATGGCCCTCAAAGGCCAAATAATATAAACTTTTCCTAAGCAAGAACCTTAGCAGTGTCTACAACCTATCTAATAAATGGTTCTTTGACTTTGTTAAAGAGCACTAGTGAAGAACAATCAATAATCTCCTGAGGCTGTTCTTCTACTTTAGGATCACACTAATTGTTCAGAAGTTTGTTCTTTAAATCAAGCCTAAATTTCCCTGTGACACTACCATTCCATTATTCTAGTTCTTCCCTTTAGGCAGAGGCAGAGCTAGTCTTTTCCCTTTTTTTTTTTCTTTCCTTTCCTTTATCTTTCTTTTTTTTTCTCACCTGACAAGCCTTCAAATACTTGAACATAGTCAATATACCATTCCTAATTCTCTTCTTCAGGATAAATATCCCCAGTTTGCTCAACATCTCCCCACATGGTTTGATTTTTTAGGCCTTCCTCCATTAATCCTATCATATCTGCTTTCACTTCAGTTGGAAACATATGCCACCATGCTTTTCAGCTTTTGTTCTTTTTTTCTTACAAATTAATCTTTCCTAATATAAGCTTCTTTTCACCTACTCTTTGACATATTCTGATCCTTTTAAATAAGTTATAGCCTTCCAGGTCTGAATTCCAATTTGGGGTCCATTCCAACAAGTCTCAGTGATACCTCTGGTGTCACATTTACCTCCTTATTTCAATATCTGTAGTTTATATGGCTTAATACATATACTCTGTGCATTTATGAATAGATATATGAAATAATGGATTTTATTATTGACTCCTTTCTTTCATTTTGTTTCCTCTGAATTCCTCAGCATCTCTATAATTAGTACTCTCTATGCAAGGGGCTTTAAGGGGGAAATCATTAAATTTCCTATTGTTGTTGGTAGGTAAAATATATTAACTATAATATATCATATATTACATATATTAAATTATCTGTATATCTATAGCCATATGTAACAATAATGAGATGATGACTGCAATTTTCATTGGTATGAAAGTAAACATCCGTCCTATTTCTAGCTTCAACCATTGGCAGGAATCATATATTTCTATGATTCCCATTATATAGCCTGGAATCGCTACAACCCAAAAATTATAAGTCATAGTCGAAAAGATGTATAGTAATGTAAGGATGCCCATCATGGTACAAATTGTTTTCCCCATTGATGGATCCATTGTACTAGTTTGAATGTAAAATTTCTATGGTGCTGTGCCTTTAAATTTTCTTTCTTGTCTTAAGTTTGTACCCTTTGCTATGCTGCAGATAGGAGAAAAATGGTTGCTGTCTGGTTCAAACAGAGGCTTTTTTTTCACAAGAGTTATTTAGGCACTTCACCTAAGCTGACTCTGCCAAAATTATAATAATAATAAAAGCCAGCTACCAATGTTATGATAGAAGGGAGAGAGAGAAGATTCTGTATGGTGAGACTCTCTTCTAGCTCTCCCCTCTTGCTGAATATTCTCTGGGAGAATTTGAGGTGGTGTCACCCCAAAACTGGGTGACCTGGATGGTTGTGCCACCCCACAGGAATTGGGGGAGAGGCTTCCCTATAAGATGAGGTATGTGGTACCCCAATACGATTCTTAATGAAGACAGGTTCACACAGCGCTTCCCCCAATGTCAGTGAACTTCACAGCCAGTGGTCTGGCTCCCAGATGGAGGCAGCTAGACCAAGTTGTGGGTCCCCTTTCTTCTTGTCTCTCAGGCACTCTGGAATGTTGTCTCACTAAAGAATGGCTTTTATTCTTTGCAATTCAGGGGTTAGAGAAAGGGGAGAAGGGCAGAGGGATTTTGGGGTGCCCTCTTCTCTATTTCTATGAGGTCCATCATAGTGGGAACCTTTGGAGTTCCCACTCCCAAGCTTCTTTCCCTGTCCCTTCTCCTTCTGTTTCTATTTCTATTATTTTCTATAATTGCAAGTTAGACTGAAAAGGGTATCTCAGCAAGGTTGGGTAATGGGAGAAGGAGACTAAGAGATAGCTCCCAAAATGAAGTCCAAAAACTTAGTTGACTCTATGATTGAAGTCTTCCTGGGTGACATATGATGGAATCTTTGACCAGGGAATCAGGGTTTCAATGTCCAAAGAAAGATCCTCAGGAAGCCCTCAGGACTGGATTCGAGCTGAGATGTCCTCCTCATCTTTCCTCTCTCAGTCCTCCCCCAGAAGCCCTCTCTTCTCCTTCTTGCTCTGAGAACTACCCAGAATCCTCCCTGGTCGCAACTGTCACCAACTGTCAGCAACTCCTTCTCTGGCTTCTTTTGTCCCATCCCCCTTGCACAAATCCCATCCTTACACATATTTCAAAATATCTAGTTTTGCTTGTAGTCAAGTTTTATTTTATTAATTAAAATATATTCTATACATGATTGTGAGAAGGGCTCACCAAAAGAATAGAACACTTGCATGTATTATATCTAGCTCAATGGATGTGCCCAGGTAATTTTCTCTCCTTCCATTTTACTTTAAAGACTTTTCACATAATATACTTTTCTACTAGCAGCAATGCAATGATCCAGGAAAATCTAGAGGAACTTATGAGAAACAATACTATCCACATCCAGAGAAAGAACTGTGGGAACAGAAACTCAGAAAAAAACAACAACATATGATTGATCATGTTGTTCTATGGGGTTGTTATTGGAGATTTGGCATTAAAAGATCACTCTATTGCAAATATTAATAATATCGAAATAGGTTTTGAACAAAGATATATGTATAACCCAGTAGAATTGCTTGTCAGCTTTTGTAGGGGGAGGGAAGAGGGGTGGTAAAAATCATGAATCATATAACCATAGAAAAATATTCTAAATAAATAAATTAAAAAAACATAAATTAAAAAAATACTTTATCAGTTCCAAAACATTTCAGGAAAATATATCCTTAGTCAGCCCTTTACAAGGTATTTTTCTTCCCTGGCCAGGAATCCATCAATGCTATCATTTAAGTAATGATCCAGAAATCTAAAACCATTTTCTGCACCAGATGTTCACAAACATTTTTTTTTCTCTTTTCAGTTGGCAGATATAAGAAAAAGACTACCTACGATCCTAAGGTCTTCAATTGCTTTCCCAAGATTTCAGAGCCCTTGGAATCCATCTTCTAGATGCTTATTGGTTGTGTCAACTATATTCATGTAAGTCCCTAAATGTGGATTGTAATCATCAGGTTTGGACTACTAGAGCTTCTGTGATTCTTTGTCATGTCCTAAATTAATGTCACCCTATTATATAGGGTGATAATAATTCTCTACTTATAGTTTCAGGTAGATGATCAAGACTACCAGATACTCAGAAAAGAGTCACCAAACATTACTTCTCATCTCTTGTCCTTACAAACCTTAAAAGATGACTTTTCATTTGATGATACTTCTACATATCATAATTCCATGGAAGATAATCAGTTCATTGTTGCTTAGAGGGCTCAGTTCCCTCCTTTCTGGGGGAAAACCTAATAATACTTATCCTCAATTGTTCAGTACATTTTTCCAAGCATTCTTATAACAAAGAAAAAATGTTCCTCAACACATAGAAGAAATATGCAGGGCAGCTGGGTAGCTCAGTGGATTGAGAGTCAGGCCTAGAGACAGGAGATCCTAGGTTCAAATACGGCCTCAGATACTTCCCAGCTGTGTGACCCTGGGCAAGTCACTTGACCCCCATTGCTCACCCTTACCACTCTTCCACTTATGAGCCAATACACAGAAGTTAAGGGTTTAAAAAAAAAAAAGAAATATACTTCCACCTCCAATCTTTTTATAGAGATTCAAATTATCTGCTGCTTTTCTTCACATCCAGGTTTTTTCTCTTTTGCATGTTTCTTTCCCAGATTGATGCCCATTTTCCTTTTTTTTTTTTTTCTTGAAAGAGAAACCTTATTTTCTCTGATAATTGGTGAATTGAGGGACATGTTTCAAATTCCCTCTAACATATTTTGGAAGAAAAATATACCTGTATTTTGAGTGTTGGTAAGAATAATTTGTCTGTGGCAGATGAACAAATATCTCACACTCTTTCCAAGTTGTAGTAACTTTTCTTTTCCAATCTATACTTTCAGGGAAGAAGGGTCTTATTTATCTAAATGTCACTTTCTCATTGATAACATTTGACTTTTCCAATTAGAAAATATATTTCCTTACCAGAACTCTATTTAGAACTTTAAATTTTACCATAAGTATCTATTTAATTTGTATTGTAGCTTTTGACTATGTACCATATCCTCCTGAGAGATTGTAAGCTCCATGAGGTGAATAGCCATGAATTGATCTTTCTTTTTTACTTAGGGTACAATACTCACAAAATTGTACACAAACTAAGAGTTTAACGAAGATGTATCCAATTGAATTATCTAACTTAAATCATTTGTTTTATAAGAAACTTAACACAGGAAATTTCATTTAGTGGTTGAAGGCAACATTGTGACTATAGTCTGTAATATAACTTCTAGCCCAAGGTCCTTTGAAATAAGACTCTCTTCAGTGAAGATGAAGGCCCTCACTCATATGAGGAGTTGAGCAGAATTAGTGAAATGAGAGACAGCTTAAACTTTCACCATTCTCCTTTGATTCCTTTTTGGGGATTTTATAATGTGGGAGTTCAACTCTTCAAGATTAATCCCCTTTGCAACTAGTAAAGCTTTGACTCTTCTGTAAGTGTCAAGCCACTTCAGGCACTCCTGACTTCCTACTTGAGAGGTAAAATGAAAGAGGCCTATCAAACTTCAGGCTGATGAAGCAAAAGATTATGGGAAGATACGGAGAAAACTAGCAATCTCCACCATTTCTCTACCCCTATCTTGCTTTACTCTAGACCAGGGGTTAGCAACGTATGGCTCTCAAGTCATATCTGGCTCCACCTCCTAACCAGCCAGTCCAGGCAGAGCCCCAGGATGTGCCCCAGGGGGCCCTTCAGCCCTTGCCTCATATTCCAATGCCTTCCGTCTCTATCCTCCTCCTTCCGAAGGCGTTTATGGTTCTCATGGCCAAAAAGGTTGCAGACCATTGCTCTAGACTCTTGGGAGTTTCTCCTTAAGTGAAATCATGGGTACTCTTTCTTCAGTGAGTTGTTATCTCAGTCCCAATGGAAGAGTTATTTCATTCTGTATTGCCTGGTTTATGCCTTCTCTGATGTCTGGTTTGCTATGATTTGGGCAAACATATTTTTTCCTCTTCTCTGTGTATATTTTGTATCTCCTTCCACACAGAAATGACATAGCAATCAGAAGTTAGATGGAACCTACTCCAGACTCAGTCTGTAAAGGGGCAGATAGAAATACGTCTAGCCCAGTACCCCTTCGCTCTGAGGAGAGTAGAGTAGTCTTGGGCCCAAACCTCCTGTTTCCCATCATTGAAGAAATAAATGTCTGGAGGAGTAGAGAAGTTGACAATATCTCTTCTGAATCCCTTCATAGCCACTGAAAATCCTTGAAACATGTGGGTCTCTCTATACATGTAGTCTTTATTCTTCTGATACCTTTTTGAAATATTTTCATAATTCTAATGAAATATAATTAACTTCCCTTGTAAGTTTATGTACTTCACAATTAAAAAAAATTGAGAATGGGTACATATATTTAACAAGATTATTAAAAGTATCAGTAAATCAAAAAAAGGGTAAAAATGTTCATTCTAAGATCATTCTGATGATGATGATTAGTGTCATTGTTGAAATGGAACCCAAATCTCTGTACTAACATTAGAAAAAATATTAGGTGTTTGTGATGTTGCCACTACTCTTGACATACTCAGAGGGTCTAATAATTGCCATTTGCCATTTCCCCAAGAGTCAAATCCAAGACCAGCAACCATTTTCATTCACCTATATTTCATCCCCACATTTTAAAGGGCAATACTGGCACTATGACTATTTTTTTCTGTGAATACTCATTACATAGCTATCAAAGGGAAATATCTGGTCTCTTGCTTGCTTTGGAATTGAGAGATAGAATTCCTGGAAAACACATAATTTGATGAATAAGCAACAAAGGTTTGTGAAATCATTGTATTGATGTATTTATAGTTGTGGCAAAATAAGAGGAAGAATGATTTGTGTGTACTACATATATGAAGAGTCCAGTCATGAAATTATCTCTCAAATACTATTTTTTGCCATGAAGGAAAAGACGCATACCTAATAGGTTCAAGGCAAAGTTTAAGACAAAAAAAATTCTGATAGTAATAAACTCTATCAATCAACCTGTGTTAAATTATGAAGAGTTATGAAAGAACAAGTCTCTTTTCAAGAAACTTCTATTTTATGACTAGAGCATAGAGGAAGGGGAAGAGGAAATGTGAGAAATTGGAGAAGGTCAGGCTGAGCAAAAGTATGGAAATAAGAGCCAACACTACTACCTTAATAGCAGACAGAATAAATCCTTCAACTCTGGATATAAACCAGAGATCAATTGTCTTTTGTAATCAAAAGATAGTGTCAGCAAAAGGTGTTACAGTTTTGAGTCTTTTCAAAGGCAAAAGGTGCTTACCTTGCCTTCCCCTTCCCTTCCCAAAAAAGTAAGGTGTTTTTTTTTTTCTAGACACTCTGTCTTGAAAAAAGAAGGGACATAATAAATATTTAATTAATTCAAAAGATATGAGAGAAAAAGATTGCCATTCCTAAAGTTCTTGTCTCTTTTGTTGTTCCTCAAAAGGCCACAAAGGTTTTCATAAATACCTAAACCAAGAGAATGTGGAAACCAATATCTCTGAGATATTTGGAAGACATTAATCATTCTAAATTCCATGTACGATAATAAGAATATTAGAATTTAAAGCTCCAAGTATCAGACTAGGTCACCAATCCCAGAAGAATTGCATCCTGGAAAATACAGGGAGATGGGATTGCTGAACCACTGTCATCAATCTTGAAAGATCTTGATGAATGAAAGGGGTTGGTAATAGAGGACTGAAGAAGGGCAAATGTTGTCCTGATTTCCAAAAAAGGGAATAGACTGAAGTATGCTAACTATAGCACAATGTACTTGTCTTCAATTCCTGGCAAAATTCCGTACCTGGTTATTAAAGGAATGGTTACAAAATATCTTTAGAAAAAAGGCAGTCCAGTCTTGACCTGAGTCACCACTGTTTCTTTGGGTAGAGATCAAGCCAAAATAACCTTGTCTCTTCTTGACAAGGATCAAAGAATTGTGTACACATCAGTTACCTATATTTTAGCAAAGGACATAAGGTCTAGAGAACAGGTCCTATGAGGAAAATCTGAAAGACCTGGGTACAAAAATTCTAGAGAAGGAACAGGGGAAGACCAGGAATAGAGAATCTGTCTTCAACTACTCAAAATTCTGTCTTGGGGAGGAGATGTCAAAATGATCTGCTTTTACCAAAGAGTAGTACTAGAAGAAGTAGGTAGAAATTTGTAAGAAATTAAATTTAGGTTTTTGTTAAATATGAAAGTTCTAAAGTAATATTGTGGTTGCTGATTTAAAGATATTATAACAAGTCAAAAATGACTTTGAGTAGCTTTATTTACAAAGAGGTAGAAAGAGTGAAAATGGGAAAATGGGTAGCTAAGAGAATGGTTTTAACAAGCCTACTAGATCTTCTCCAGAGAAGTGAGGCTCAGCCCCACAGGGGCATCCCCTTGTCCAGTGATGTCTTCAGCTAGAGTTCCACCAACGCAGCCTCCTCCAAAGCCAAAGCAGGAATCTCTGGAACCAATTTCTCCAGAAGCCAGGAAAGGAAGGCCAGCTACTCACCCACCCAAGACAAACTCCAAAAGAGACCTTTTTCCATGTCACTTCCTGTCCTTTCCTCCACTTTATGAGAGCCAATCACAGTCTTTCCATTTGCCTAGCATTGCCTAAGGGCAAGGCAGTGGCCTCTGGAGTTGTCATCTACTTTAGTAAGTGACTTGATAACTCTCTTACTTAGTGTTTAAGTAGGGGTGTTTAAGTTTTTGATTGATTAATTTAAAAATTGCTGATTAATAAAAGAAAGTTTGATTAGCTCTTCACTAATTGTAATAGTTTAGATACAGTGTAGCAATTGAAAAGAGTCAGATTTCGATTCAATGTAAGTAAAAATGACCTAAGTGGAGATAAGTAAAGGTAGAATAGGCTGCCTTGGGAATTTCTGTGTATCCCTCTGCAGAGAAAACCTAATTCAGGTACTGGTTGGACTAGAAATCTCTTAGATTCTATGGTTTGTGGATTTACTCAGAACTCAGTGATCAATGCATGTCAGTATAAACCTTTTTTTTTTCTTTGTGGCATGCCTTAGATGGTGCTAATCACTTCCCCCAGAAAGAGATTCAGCCAGAATCTATTTGCAGAAAGATTTATCTCCTCTCTGTCCTTAGAGTCAATTTACCCAGGGTCTTCTGAGACATTATCTCTCTAGGTGAGTTCTTACAGAAGTTACTACTTAAGTATCATAAGGAATCAGTGCTTCTGCAGGTGAAGGCAAGGCAAAAGAGGAGACTGACTCCATCCCTGATCAAGTACAAAGTCATATATCTCCAGAGTTTTCAGATGGACAGTTCTTCTATGAAATTTTCGCTTATCCAGTTTCTCTATCTTCCCAACCCCAATCCATTATTAGATATGATGGCTTCGAAGTACTGAAAATTATCTTTCCAATTCAAACTAAGTCACTGGTAATTAAGTTTCTCAGGGACAAGCTACATGGTTCAGTGAATAACATGTTGGCCTTAGATTCAGGAAGACCTGAATTCAAAGATAAATTGAGACATTTATGATTTGTGGGATCTTGGATTAGAACCTTTTCCTCTGTCATTATCAGTTTAACTACAAAACCTGAGAGTTGTGACAATCATACAATATATTTGTAAAGAACTTAGCACGATACCTGGTATATACTGGGTCCTTAATGAATGTTTAATTTCTTCCTCCCCTCCTATAAAGGAGTAAAAAGGAAAGAGTTGGGGTAGTCTTTGCAATATATTTCTTGTTATGTACAACTGAGTCTCTGGGTAGGCAAGTAAAATACTATAGTCAATGAGACCCATAAAAAATGAGAACAAGGTTGGAGCTAGCCTGAAGATAGGTACAAGACCTATTCATCTATTAAAATTTCCTTTGAGGACCCAAGCAATTTAAGCACATACTAAAGCTTGTCACTTCAGGTGGTCTTTGTCAGATGAGTGAATGGAATAGCTTTTGATTCCTTTTCAAAGCACTTAGAATATTCTTCACATTTCCTTCCTTCCCTCCCTACCTCCTTCAATTCATAGATTGAGGAATTAAGATTTAGGGGAAGAGGACCAGTGGAAAAAGGATGCTGTTGACCTTTCTCCTCTCTTAGTCTCAGTAACTTAACATACTTGTATAAAGAACATCCATGAAGCTGAATAGTTTATATTTTATCTTAGAGGTTACATTTCATCACTGGAGTTTATGATATGAATGACATAAATTGGCAACTAAGTAAAATAATTTGATAAGGGGGATACATTAACCCCAATATCTCCTCTCCAAGACGACATTCTCCCCACCAGTCGTCTTCTGCCCAAGAGGATACTTTTACATCACCCCTGAATCCCTTGGATCAGAAAAGAAGTCAAGGCTTTATAGAGCAGTAAATAGGACACTGGACTAGGAATGAGGAAGTTCTGAATTTAAATCCAGCTATAGACACTTAGTAGCTAGGTGGCCTTGAAAAAGTTACTTAACTTCTGTTGGCTTCAGTTTCTCAATCTGTAAAACAGGGATATGATAATATTTTCTACTTCCAAGTGTTCTTTTGAAGATTAAATTAACTATTTTTTTATAAAGTCCTTACCACAATCTCTGGCACATTTTCAGAACTTAATAAATTCTAGTTCCCTTTTTCCTTTTCCCATTTTGCTCTCCTACATTTTGCTCTCAAGATTTCTTAAAAATATAAGTAGGCTTTCTCAAAGAGATTTTGTTTATATATGTTATAGCCATTGATATTTACATATTAGACAATAAAACAAATATTTTAACAAATATTTACTAGCTTGTTTAAAATAATAAACTAAATAGATGCTAACATAGAAACATTTTACGAAAATGACTGCTTTTTCCCCAGAAAAAAATTATGAATGTCATTGTTTTACATGTTTTTGCAAATCTCTTTAATGTCTGACTTAATAGAAGACAGCTGGATTCTCATATCTCCTCCTGCATTCAATCTGTTGCGATATGTTGTTTTGGTTGAAATATATGAAGAAAATCTGGCCTCATGCAGATATGTAGTTGGAAAAGGAAAGGATATTTCAACAGGCAAATAAAAGTCTTAGATGCTAATATGAAAATAATTTTGACCCTAGTGAATGTCCTTGGAAGAATCTGAGGGATCCTCAGAGATATAAGGAACATAATTTGAGAATTATTGGTCTAGATAATATCTAGACTTCTTTATCATTGATGAGTGTTATTATTCTATGGTCTATATTCTAACATTCTAAGGACCATGGGACCTTTCCATCTAGCTTGTAGCTTAAACTGTTTATATACTTTATCTTCTCTAGTAGAATGTGAGCTTTTTGAGACCAAGGACTGTTTTTTTTATTCATTTCCTCAGCACTAACAGTATTTTTTTGCATAGAACAGGTACTGAATAAATATTTTTTTCCACTCATTCATTCAGTCACTCACTCACTCATTCATTCCATCGTTCCCATGTTTTGTAGAGTCTTCTAATTCTGACAGTGTATGATGTCTATGAACTCTTATCACATAAAAAAGCCCCAACTTTAAAATCCTTCCAGAATACTTGTTTGAGGTCCTAATGATAATCTTTATCAGAGCTGACATATCTGAGTTCTATTTTGTATGGTGCCTGCTTTAATTTAGAAATATAATTGAAATAGAAAGGGCCAACAAGACCTTGATGTTGACCCTCAAGCTAACTGAAACACGGCCCCAGCTATGATTCCTTCTCAATAGTAACAGCTTAATGTTTACATTCCCTTACTTGGCAGAGGCACTGATATATGTCATGCTTGTATGAGTAATTTTGGAAATATTTCTAATTCACTAAATTTATCCAATGTTCGTGTATCTTTTACTATGTGATAATCTGGTAGCCAAGTGTTGATATTATGAAAAAGAAATACCCCCCCATAAGGACCCCATTTCCAAAATATGCATAACTCTAAAACTGACAGCTCATTCTTTGTGAGATAAGGGAGGAGGGAAGAAAAATTCATTTTGAGAAATCAGTAATATTTGATATAGCAGTCATGGAAGTTTTATATTCTAAATTGGTATCTGTTAATGGCAACACTGATAAATTTGGGATAGCTGTATATGAATTGTGGGATAAATGGAGAAAGTTTTAATAGAATTTTCTTAGTTTGGGGATGCTGATATTTACCTGATACACTAATAAAATAATCTTAGAAAAAAAGGGAGTATCTTTAATGCTAAATGATGTTTCTTTTTTTCTTTCTCTTGACACTCAGCATAGAGTGGACATCAAGCACAGTAGTCCATAGAAGCAATGTCAACAGGAAGCTTACTAAATAAATACTTGCAAATGCAGTAAACTTCCTTGTGTCTCATGTTCCTAGCACTCAGCTCATAATAGGAGTTCAATAACAATTTTTGTCCATTAATTCCATAACACAGAAGCACAGAATTTTAAATACATAAGGGTCCTTAGAAGCATGTACATCATTTTACCAGGAAAAAAAACACAAAAGAAAACACACCCCCAAAAAAATTTAAAAAGAAGGAAGGGAGGACTGAGAAGGAAATGACTTGTCAGAATCACAGGGCTAAAAAAAACCCAACTCATATCTTTCACTTATAATACTAGAATTCTCTTATTCCTTTACTATTCTTAAATTCATTTGAGTGTAAAACATATTTTTATTTGCAGACTGGATTCCCAAGATGGTTAACTGCTACTCTTGGGTATGGAGGTTTGTCTCTGGGTAGCTCAAAATCTCAAAGAAAATGCTTCAAAATGCACTTATTCAGAATGGTTTGTGAAAATCATTCCTCCCAAAATCTCTTGGGTATATTCTACTATAAATGCACTTAGAAGACATGAAAAATATAGCCTTAAATCTAGAATCCAGTGGCAGCAAAACACACATGTAGGATATACATGAGACAAAACATAATACATCTCCAGGTACTGGAGACTAGTAAGTCCTTTCCCTCCTTTTTAGCATCATTATAAAGCACCCCTTAGATGTTCATTAATGGTTGGGTTCCTAAGTTTAGTTCCTAGACCATTTTTTTCTTTTTTCCATAACCAGACCTCTTTGCTATGAGAAGTCCTGCATGTTCTCTGAAGCCGTCTCCTTTCTTTGAAATTGTGTGTATCTGATCATGCTAATCATTTCTCCTGCTCTGATGTATTGTACACTAATTGTATAGATTCTCCAGTAGGATGGGAGGAATTAGGAGGAAAAAAATCCAATCATCTCAACTCTCCCCTACTAAGAATTATTCCCTTTAAGGAGCCTTGTTTTTCCTCCACTTGCCTTTCAGTTCTAGAACTGGAAAATTCTGGTCTGCAATTTTTCTAGCACTGGAATGGCCAAATGCTGAATCTCTCAACAATTTAGACACCCCCATCTATATGATTCTCTTGCTGTTCCTCTCAACTCAATCCAAGAAGGGATCATGGGACATACCTAACACTTGTGACCATATATAATATATATTTGATTACATTTTGGTCCTTCTGTGATTGCATTAATTGAAGTTTGGGATGGGGAGTGGGGAGAAGGCCCTTCTCTTACATCAAAATCATAGCAACATACAGCAATACTTTGTAAGATTTATGATTTTATCCTTGTGAAGACTTTCAACCAGTGCAGATGAAAACTCCCACTACTAATTGCTGACAGAAAAGATCCTGTTATTCAGTGGATAGCCTGCTTTTGATAAGTTTATCCAGAAATAGGTAAACTAATACTTGGAATATAAACCTATTGCCCTGTCTTCACGAGCCTTCACTTGAAGTTTATTTAACTTGATTAGATCTGTAATGTTTGTGATTTCCTGATGTTGCATCGAGGGAACCAGGATCACTATTGAAAATACCATTATGAAACCTCCTTAGTCCTCTAATAATTTCTAATTCTGAGTTGATAGAGCCATTTAAATGAAATTCAGAGCTCATTAATATCTATTCTTCTTCTCCAACATCTTCAATAAAGACTTTAGACTCTCCTTGAAAGACTAGAGAATTCACTACATATTTAATACAAGTCATTCTGCTTTTAGACTACACCTTTTGTTATGTTTTTTCTTAGTGCCCACTATAATGGCTAAAGATTTTATACTTTGAATCAGGGATCCTGGGGTTCAAATCCTGCCAGTGACTCTTAAAAACTGTCAGGACTTCAGTTTCCTCATCTGTCAAATTGAGATAATAACTGCAATGTATACTTTGCCAAGTTGTGTTATGGTATAGATATGCTTCATATAAACTCCTACTTTCCAGTCTTCTCATCCCTTCTTCTTCCTCACTTACACTTCAGTTGAGCGACCCAGGTCTCCTTGCTGTTGTAAGAACAAAACACTTTATCTCTTGATTCTTGTCATCTTCTCTGGTTGTCCCCCATGCCTGGAAAACTCTTTCTCCTCATCTCTGCCTCTTGACTTCTTTGTCAAGATTAGATGGTGAACTCCTCACCATCAGGAATGGTTTGAATCCCCAATGTTTAGCACATTGCTTGGTACAAAGAAAGCATTTAATAAATGCTTATTGATTAACTCATTGAAGATATGTATGTTTAAGGTGACTTATCAGCACCAGTTATCATATGAGCAAGAGCTGCAATGACTTACAGAGGCTCTCCCTCCTAACTCCCTCATTTTCCAGATGAGCACCAGAGTTTCATTAACTGTCCCTGAGTTATATAAAGTAGTAAGCATCAGATGTGGGATTTGGAAACATGTCCTCTCCCTCCAGAAATGATCTTCTTCCCACTGTCTAAAATGTTCCTTTCTCCAAGAAGCCTGTCTGGATCTCCTTTAATGCCAATCCTTTTCTTCTGATATCATTTGTAATTTATCCTGCATTTATCTTTGCCTTTTATCTTCCTCATTGGACTCCGATATCCTTGTGCTTTTCTCCAGATCCTCGGGACTTATCTTGGAAGACAGTCGGTACTTAATAAAAACGTATTGCCTTCACCAGGCTCTACTTGCAAGGCTTTCCCTATTTTGAGCAGAAATCTGCCTCCCTGCTACTTTCTCCCTTTGACATTTCAGAATTCACGCTTGGATTCTGAAATGGTAAAGTTAACCTCGGATTTCTATTTTTCCACATTATCAATGTTCAATCTTGTTCTTTTGTTACTGCTATCTTCTCTTAGAACTAAACCACCCTTCTGGACTGACACTGGAGCTAGCAATGGCCTGGGAATGGGAGGAGGCAGGAGCAGAGTGAAGGTATTTCATGTATCTTTAAATCAGTTTCTTTCAGCTACTTCTTCTGGGACTGTTGAGTCCCTTTGCACTGCTTCTGCTCATGAGGAATGAAAAGAAATGTGATCCTTCAATCTCCTTGTATCGCTCTTTTATGAAAACAGGCCTCTTATGCTTGAAAAAAGTTCGTGAATGTATCCCCTTCAGCCATGCCCTTGAATTGCTTGAGGTTCAATCTTTTCTTGCTTTAGTCAGACCTGTATATTGTGAAATAGTCTCTCTCATCACTTTTCCTTCTTCTGTGTAATATCTTATTTTACTAAGGCAAAAAGAGGCAATAGAAAGAAAAAACTATATGATAAAAGAACAAAATGGCACCAATGACTCATGTTTCCATGGCACTTTCCAGTTATTAAGCCCTCTCTCATCTGTTTTCTTGCCTGAACTTTATGTCAGTTCTGAGAGAAGTGTAAGTATCATTTTCCCCAATTTAGAACAGATTAAATTGATACACATAGATGTGAATTTATATGCCCAAGGTCTGACAGTAAATATTCAAGTCAAATGTTCTTTGTACTTACAGGGACTGTTTAGATTCTGTTTAGATTTTTAAGGGTTATCTCTTAAAGAGATAAACAAACCATAGTCCTATTTCCAGACTAGCCTCTAAAAAGATTGTGGGAGACCACCAAAGAGGGATGAGTAAGAAGAAATAGCATATCCAAGATCTCTACTACAACTACTTCAACAAAATGGTGATCAAAATATCCAAGAGGAAAACATAGTGAAGTTTTTTCTTTGTTTTTACCAGTCAGATTCAACATAAGAGATAGCCAAAGGCTGGTAGGTACTAAGGAAGGGGCAAATCCAGAAAAGCCTGGAGATTTAAGGTAGGGAAGCAAGAAGAAGAAGAAGAAGAAGAAGAAGAAGAAGAAGAAGAAGAAGAAGAAGAAGAAGAAGAAGAAGAAGAAG
>NC_058131.1:67822505-67840502 GCF_016433145.1 Gracilinanus agilis
AGAGAGAGAGAGAGAGATATAGAGAGAGAGAGAGAGAGAGAGAGAGAGAGGCAGGCCAGAAGGGAAAGGGAGAGAGAATTATTTTTTACATGTAATTGGGATGTATTTAATTAAATAAATGTTTTATATTTATGAAAAGAAAATGTTTAGTCCTCCATTAACTACTATATCTGAAATTCTTTTTCCCATCATTTTAACTACTTAATGATACTAATAACTGGAATTTATGTAGTGTTTTAGAGTTTGTAAAGTACATTAACATGAGGCAATGTCATTTGATTCCTTTGGCAACCATAAAAGGCAGGGGGTATTATTATAATCATTTTTACAGATGAGGGAACTGAGGCTTAGATAAACTAAGTGTCTTGACCAGTCATAAAGTAATCAAGTGTGTGAGGCAGAATTCCAGCTTGAGTTTTCCTTATTGCAATTAAAATATTCTATCTTCTGAGACATATAGCTGATTATTTGATTTCTACCTGTTCTTTCAGACCTATGTTAAATAGTAGCTTTATCTTAAATATTAGAATTCCTTGATGCTCCCAAAACATTCAAATATTATAAGCATTTAAGGAATCTCGAATGCATAAACATAATAAATAGTTATTAATTAAAATATTGACATAATAATAGCATTTATACAGTGCTTTAAAGTTTGCAAATCATTTTATAAAAATCATCTCATTTTATTCAACGAGTTTGGGTGTTAGGTAATATTATTATCCCTTTGTTGCTGGTGTGGAAACTGAGGCAGGCAAAGGTTAAATGACTTGCCTAACGTCACATAGTCAATACCTGTGGCTGGATTCCAAGGCAGATATTACTGGCTCCAGGTCCATTATCCTCTCCACTATACTTAAATGAATAAATTGAAAATTCCCTAGCAATGGTGTTGTGAACATAATAAGTATTTAATAGAATATTTTTGAATGAAAAAGTAATTAAACTGAAAATTTGCTCATCAGGTCTGCTGTGACTGAAGCAGGAACTTAGTTATGGCTTTCTAAATAAAAGAATAAGTGAAGCATGAAAGGCTCTCCACTACAGGTGTTAGAGCCATATTAAGGACTTTGAAAACTGGGTTGCTTTGAATGACCACTAGACTCAGAATCTGAGAGGTGTCAGATTTATACACCCAGATAGACTAATTGGTTGATAAAATAGCAATATAGAGAACTATGTTTGTCCTGTTGAGACTGTCAAAAAATTTGATTTTTTTCTGAAGGTCATCTTCAAGCATCTGTTCCTCAAGCAGACTTTATCACAACTGCCTTCCCAGTGATACTAATTTAGCCTTAGATCATAATGTTACAGAACCTCTGGATTCCAAAGGTCTCTTCTCAAATTCTTCCATCTTCTTATTTCTGGATTCTTCCTTTCTGATATCTCACAATATCCGCAAAGTCACCTTGGTCCAAGTCACTTTGCCTTTGTTTTTCTCTTATTTTGTAAAAAGACACAATATATCATTCTTCCGTGGGAACTTATGTCTTTCAGATTAAGTACAAAAATACTAATTCTCCATTTTTGTGATTATGAGCTTAAATAAGATATGGAATTTTAAATAAAAAAGAAATTCTTTCTTAAAAGTGTTTGTCTTGGAAAAAATTTGCTTTTCTGTAAAAGTATCACTAAACTGTGCCTATCTTTTAACCTGGAAATACCATAACTAGGTATATATTCCAAAGAGATAAGATAAAAGAATCTATACGTGCATATGCATATTATATATGCTTTCCTTGTAGTAAATAAATCAAAATAAAAGTAGTGCTTAATAACTGGGAAGTAGCTGAAAGAATTATGATATATAAATTAATGGATCATGATCACTTTGTAAGAAAAGAGGAAAGGGAAATTCAGAGATAGCTTGAAGGTTTTGTATGAACTGATGCTGAGTAAAATGGTAAAATGAGCAGAACCAAAAGGACAATTCAAACAATCATTAAATATTATAAATATTATAAAATCATTAAATAATTCTGAAAGGTTTTAAAACTCTGCTGGAGGCCGGGTCATAGAAGTTTGTAGTTTCACATTCAACCTGGTTTTTCTGATCATATTTTGCTGATGAAAATGTTCATGTTGATATTTGTCAAGTTCAGAATAACAAAATAACAAAAAGAAATAAATTTGTGATTCCTAAAAAGTGTTAAGTTTCAAAACACCTAATTCAATAATATTCCAGCACCAAATTTGAGATCATACAACTGATTAATATTCTATTTTCTTTCTATCTATCCATCCTTCCATTCATATCTATCTGTCTGTCTATCTATCTATCTATCCATCTACCTATCATCTAATCTAACAACTACTTTTCAAACAAAGTTAAAATCTCATACTGTGACAAAAAGGTGAATAACTTCCAATGGCAAATGGCCAAGAAAATTTAAAAATGCACAAACACACACATATACATATACCCAAAATTATATATATGCTTACATATCTACACACAAATGTATACATATACATATTTGTAGGTATATATATATATATATATATTACCAAGTAGGAAGAAATAAAAATATCACTAATCCTTTTTTTTCCCTTTTAAATGTAAGCAATTATTATACCTTGAATGTAAGAATCATCTAGGTCTGGAATCAATCAAGGGAAATATCTCTGAGAAATTGAGAGTAATTTTTGTGTTAGAGAGGTTGAAGGGAAATTCTTTTTTCTTTTTTTTTTTTTAAATCAGAAACAGAGAAAATCACTTGTGATTGGATTTTGTCTGCAAGTAACAATAATTCTAGGTTCTTTTATTTTTTCAACATTTAAGTTTCTCCTTCTGTTCCATATTAGCTTACTTCTGTAACCTAATAGAAGGCTCTTTAGGAATTGGACACACACAAAGAAATAACCAAACATTAGGAATTACTGAGTTAAAAAAAAAAAGAAATCCCTTTGCTGGCCACTTTCTTTTAAGGAATCTCTCTATCCTTAATAACAGACTTGTTATCTATCGAGAACTGTAAGGAACAACAACAAAACAAACAAACAAACAAATTTTCCACTGAGTTTCATCAGGAGGGGGCAGAGTAGTTTAATTCAGAAAGAGGAGTGTTCAAATCCTACCTCTGACTCAAACCAGAGAAAAACCCTTAACTCAATTGTACCTGGGTCACTT
The DNA here is from genome assembly GCF_016433145.1 of Gracilinanus agilis. Classification (NCBI taxonomy): domain Eukaryota; kingdom Metazoa; phylum Chordata; class Mammalia; order Didelphimorphia; family Didelphidae; genus Gracilinanus; species Gracilinanus agilis. Next base: position 67,825,636 of record NC_058131.1, read on the forward strand.
TCTAAGAGTATTAATTGTAAAAATGGTTGCAGTAAAGTTCTTCTTGTCCCTTATTATTGCAAGTGCCACACCTCTGAGATTATCTCCAATTTATCTTGTAAGTACAAATGTTGGCTGCCCAATGTCTGTACATTAGACTATGCACTCCTTGAGAGCAGACACTCTTTCGCCCCTTTCTTTGCGTACCAGGACTCAGCAAAGTACTTGACTGATATTGAGAGCTTAATAAATTATTATTCAATTGACTTGACAATAAAGTACCAGGTCTGATGAAAAGCAAATCAAAGAACTGCTGTCTGCACTAACAAATCCTTTGAGAACCCAGACTTCACCATGAAGAATCAAAGGAGGAATTTAGTAGAATTGGCTCAGTGGTTGATTCCAGAAGTTTGTTGTTCAGTTCTCTGGCTCTTGATGAACCCAGTTGGGTTTCCTTGGCAAATATAATGGAGATGTAGGCCATTGACAAAAGAGGAATTGAAGGAATTCACACAATTCAAGGATGCTGAAAAAAGGATTTTGATTCAGGGGTAAAGATTTGATCAGATGAAGAGATCTCTTTTTCTCAGTTCCAGAAGATAGAAGTTACATGTAGGCAGATCTATTTATCACAGAATTACCAAATTTGAGAGAACTTCAGCAATTTTCTAACACAATTCAAACCAGAAAAAGAATCCTTTCTTGAGTATTGATTCTGCCATATTCTAAGGCTTGATCATCCACCCTTTTCTTAAACACTTCCAAAGAAGACTCCATCACCTCCTGTGCCAGTCCATTACAAATCAAGTAATTCTATTGATGGCATTCTTAATTTTCTTTGTTGTGTTGTTGTTGTTGTTGTTGGTGGTGGTGGTGGTGGTATGTGTGTGTCTGTGTCTGTGTGTGTGTAAGGGATCCTTTTATCAGTCAGAGCAAGCCTATGGATCCTCTTTTCCAATAATTATTGATTAGTGTTTAAAAGGATATAAAGTGGTGAAATACTTGCAGACCTCAATGTTCAAGTCAATTCAATTCACTGCAAATACATTTTTTAAGACCTCACTATATAGAGAGGTCTCTGCTTGACACTCAGGAAGACCCAATGCTTAAATAAAATAGAACCCTTGCCTTCATGGACTTTAGAATCCATTCCAACAATAAGATTCTGTAATTCTAATGTGTTCCTCCCAATTATCATATAGAAGAAAAGAAAGTCAACTCCAAATAAACAAATAATTTGTTGACAGGTTGTAAAAAATAATTTTTTAAAATGTGGCATAACCTAAACAAATAATTATTATGCTTTCTTAGTTTCCTCTCCCCAAAAGAGCTTCATTCTACTTGCCAATTATAGTCAGTCACCTATCAAGTGTCACTTTTTGCTTCTGTTTGTATCTCATTGGCATGACTTACTTAGAATTATCCCAAGATATTTCTCTGGAAAAGAAGCATATGTTTTGGCATGACCACTTGAAATGTTATGTAATAATAATCTTGATGAAGAGGTTGGCTACAAAATAGAGTGCCTAGCAGCTCTCCAGTCTGGCCTGTATTAGACTAAGAATCAGATTTGCTACCTTGCCTTCACTTAGAAAGACAGAATTAGCATTTCCCTTGCCCCAAGTTATTTAGAATTTCTGAGTATCTCAGCAGCTCTTCTTTCATAATCTTATTTTTGTAGTTAATTTCTTGAGGCAATGTCTTCAGGAGGCAAAAATATCTATCTATCTAACTATACAAGAATATTTGTCTGTTAACTGGTATTTCTGACTGTATTCTTTGTGTATGACACAGTAGTGTCTTATGTCCCACAGTAGGAAAGAATAATTAATTCACTCATTAATCCATTTGTCAAGGGGGCATGCAACCAGAGAAGGGCAACCAGAACAGTTAAGAGAACTTGAAGAGAAATGAATGAGTGAATGAATGAATAATCCAGAAGCCTAGAGAAGAGAAGACTCAGGTAGGAGGTCAAAACCTTGAACTATATCAGAAGAGCTGTAATATAGGAGAGAGATTAAATTTATTTTCCTCCATCTCAGGAGGAAAAATTAAAACCAAGACACTTGAGTTACAGGATAGTAGATTCTAAGTGAGTAAAAGAAAAAAAAAAGATTTTTAACAGGTTTGTTTTTCGTTGTTGTTAGGTCTGAATCTTTATGAACCCACTTTGGATTTTTTTTTTTGGCAAAGATATATGGTTTGCCATTCCCTTCTCCAGTTCATTTTACAGATTAAGAAATTAAGGTAAACAAGGTTAAATGACTTGCCCAGGGTCACACATTTAGGATGTATATGAGTTCAGATTTGTTCTCAGGTCAGTAGCCCAGTGTTCTGTGTTTTATCGACTATGCCATCTCCCTGCCTAAATATCTAATAGAAGTGGGCTGCTGTTGGGAAATAATGAGCCCTTGTTCCCTGGAGACCTTTAAGTACAATCAGGATAACCATTTTTCAGTTATGTTATAAAAGGAATTCATGAATTAGAAGCAGTGGTAAGAGTTGGACTAGATATCATCTGAGGGCCATTAGAATTTGGAGATTCTATTATTTCATGAACCTAATTAGAGTGAGAGTTATAGTTCCATTGACCGGCTAATCACTAGAGAAAAGAAAAAAAAAAGAAGAAAGTTAAATTCAAACAGAATTATTAGTGCCTGCCATTAAGTGATAATGTGTTTGAATTTGGACAAGAATATTTAACTTCTTTATCAAGGCTAAATTAAGGTCTTCCTTATTCCAAATTATTTAGCATTTCTTAGCTTTTCAGAAGATCTTTAATAATAATAAGCACTAGTACATGACAATGAAAGGAAAATCAGGGGAAACTCAGGAGCAAATATTTTATTCTTCTTAATGTTTTATATCCTGGACTAGTTTTTAGTTAACTCTTTAAAGATGCAAATTCAGAAAGTGAAGGCTTTTCAAAGTGATTTGATAGACATGTATTATGACATGTGAAATACAGACAGAATAAGAAAAGCAAGGGTCCCAAAGAAAGGATTAGGGACCTGTCTATGATCCCATTGACAAATCTGTTGCAGTCAAGATAGTTCACTTGTCAAAAAAGTTATTATAATTATGACTACCTAAATTATTCTGTATTGGACTTTCCTCTATGTTTACACAGGCTCAGTGACTTGTTTCCATATCAAAGTGTAAGCCTCAGGAAAATACTTTTAACAAATTGACTCTTTATAAATCCAAAGCAGAAATCATTATCTTTCCTCCTACATTTTCCCTCTTCCTATGTTCTCCCTTACTAGAGAGGACAATCCCCTTCCCACAGTCCCTTCATCTCCCAACCTAGGAGTCCTCCTGGACTTCTCACTCTCTGACACCCCTCAGGCCCTTAAAGGTCTATTGATTTTGTCTTTGCATCATCTTCTGAAGAAACTCTCTTCTCCTCTGACACTGCCACCACTCAGGTACAGTTCCTCACCCCCTCATGCCTGAACTATTTCAAAAGCAGGCTGATGGGTCTGCCTACTTCCCATCTCTCCCCACTGTTATCCATTCTCCATGCAACCACCAATGTGATTTTATGTCACCCCTCTTTCCCCACTACTCAATAAATTCCATTGACCTATATTGCCTCCAGTAGTAAGATCCAGGATCAAATATAAAATGCCTTGATTAGTATACAAAGCCCTTCTTCATAACTTGGCTCCCTCCAACCTTACTTTCCATTTTAAATCTAGTGATACTGCCATCTTGACTGTTCTGTCTCTCTGCTCTTGGAATTATTTGGCTCCCTCCTATGCCTCATGCATTCTCTGTTTATCCTGACTACCGACCATTCTGGTTTCCTCTAAATCCCAATTAAAATCTCATCTTTTTACCAAAAGCCTTCTCCAAACACTTTTAATTTTAATGCCTTCTCTTTCTAAATTTATCTTGTATTTAGCTTGCTTTATTATATACTTATTTTCATGTTTTTCTCTCCCATTACATTGCAAGTTCTTTGAAAGCAGGATATTTGCCTCTTTTGGTATCCCCAGTGCTTAACACAGTACCTGGCACATAGAAAACATTTAATAAATTGTTGATTGAACAACAAATTACTGAATATTCTTGAAGTTGAGATATTCCTAAATGATTATCCTTGACAGTTTAACTGCACATAAAGTCCAGATTAACCAAGATGATGGTTATTTTCTCTCATTTCTGAGGCCCCTCTCCCAAAATTCATTTCATGTGATAGATACCTAGAATCAAGTGAGGGAAGAAGTATTACATTATTGAAATTATGCCGAGTCACTATATGGAACTTTATTTAAAAATTGTTTGAACCTTAAATATCTAAACAGGTCATGGGAAAGATCCAGTTGCATGGGCTTTGACTCCATCTTGTTATAACTTATCTCTCCTTTTTTCAATGCTATAATATGAGAATACCTGAGATGACATTAGCCCATCCCCTTTTAGAAAAATGTACCTAAAAGGATTATCTTGCTTTTTTTTTTCTTTTAATGAAACTCGTTCATAAGGGCAGAGCTGGGTTTGAAATTAATCACTGAGTTGCACTTAACACATTTGCTTTAATAAACTTTGGGTCTCATTCACTTGGGTAAGACTATGAACAAAGATTTATTTTGACAATGCCATGACTATAGGATGAAGATGTCAGAGGAAGAAAGCTGAAGAAAAAAAGAGAAGGACAGAAAGGAGGGAAGGGAATGGGTGAAGCTACAACAGAAACTCCTGAATCTTCTCCATTTCTACCAGTCTGCACATCCTGGCTTTGATGTTACCTTCCTTCCTGCCAGTACAACTATTTGGAAATGCTAGATTTTACCAAAAGGCTTTCCCCGTATGATCGTATAAACAGCTACAGACTTGCCTCTCCCCATCTCCAGCAATATGTCTTATCCTAGATTTCCCCTAAAAGTCAATAAATCTAGGACTATTTTTCTTTTGATGGAGGGAAGGGGTAAAATCTCATGCTGTACCTCCCTTTAAATAGCTTCCTAGTAATCTCTGATTGTACTGATATGGCTTCTTGTCATGGGTCACCTATGGTCATGGCAATACATTTCCCTTCCCTATGACACCATATATTTTAGAATGAGTGGATTACCTAAAACAGTGGTCCCAAATGTTTTTTGGCCTACCACCCCCTTTCCAGAAAAAATATTACTTAGCCCCCTGGAAATTATTTTTTTTTAATTTTAATAGCAATTAATAAGAAAGATAAATGCACCTGTGGCCATCACTGCTTCCCTGGATTGCTGCAGCCCCCACCAGGGGGCGGTGGAGCCCACTTTGGGAATCACTGACCTAAGACAATGAGAGTCACCACACACACACACCCTGTAGAATATATGGAATCCATGGGGGCTGTGTTTTATGAGATTAAAAATTAATATCCAAATACTCCAAGTATTATAATTTCATAAGATTTATTAATAATAACTTGAAGTAGAGGAAAGTGATAGCCCTAGTCAAGAGAAAGCTTCTCAGACTGTACCTGCAGGAGAAGAGAGTGCACAGCCACCAGAGAAGAGAGAGAGAGTGAGGATGGGGTTACACACAACTTAGAAACAAACGTAAGCATGCACCTTGGGGACAAAAGTGAAAGTGATGCTGGGTAATGTAGTTCAGGGGTACAAATTTTATAGTTACACAGTTAATTGTATCTACTGAAGATAATTGCTATGTTATCCTTGTTGCATATCCTCATTACATTAAAATTGAAGAGAAAATTTTTTAGACATTCTTTTATTAACTTTTTCTGCTCTATGAATGACTCCTTTTATCTCCACATTAAACTGTAAACTAAAAGTATTCCTTTCCCAGCAGGCTATATACTGAATTTCTCTACCATGCCCAGAAATCTATTCATCCTGTAGATGACTTCATTCTTGGAACTCATGCTTCAGAAGTATTCTCTGCCTCTGAAAACTCTCCTTCTGATGGAATGACTTCTTTTGCTCCATAGAGAACATTCCAGGTACATTGGGTTTTGGGGGTAGGATAATACACCTAGTGTGAGGGTTTGCCAAGTCCTTTACCTTCACCTTTGGTGTCCACCTTTCACCCAACTCTCCCCTATATTCCATGAAGGTATCTCGTGACATACCCTTTAAAAAAATATCTCAGCAGACTGGATAACAAGGTTGAGGGTGACCAACAGAACTCAGACTTTTGGTTTGTCAGGGGTTTGTCAGGGATTATGTCTGCTCCAAGTGTGTATCAGGGATTATGTCTGCTCCAAGTGTCCCCTTGAAATGGGCAGATGAGAGCAATTTTTTTACAATGGTCGTGAAGTCAGAGAAGGTAGGAGTTGTGGAAGGCTTAGGGCTTGGCCATACATCCAAATTTCCAAGAACATTCACTGTGTCCCAGTTCATCACCAGTTATCCTGACTTTTAGACTCAGTGGACTTCGACAACTCTAGCAGAGAGAAGCTGACCACTTTGTGCAACTCTGCCCAACTCAAATCCAATTCATGAGCAAGAGAAGACATCCCTGCTATGACTGGTTCTCTTCAGAAGTGAAGGACAAACAATAACAATGTTTGTTAGTTGGTTCTTTAGGGAAAATCCAAACAAACATGATCCTTCTTTAATGTGATAAGTTCTTCATGTACGTGAATACTATCATGTTGCCCATAATCTCCTCTTTATCAAAGTTAAGTATGCTTGGGACTTTTAATATTTTTATTTTAACTAACAAAATGGATTTTCTTTTCCTCCTCACCATACCTCAACTGACAAACAGACATACACACAGAAATATAAACAGCATATTGTATGCATAGTCAAGAAAAATAAAACTATATTGATAATATATCCCAAAAGATATGTCTCATTCTAGTATGTCGATTTTCCTTTTTGTTTGTTTTGTTTAAACCAATTGTTGTATGGTATGGTCTTGAGGACATTCATCATCCTGCTTTCTTTTTTTCTGGATATTTGCCACCTTTCCAATGTCCTTTATGAAATGGAGAGGTCTGAAATGAACACTTTGCTCCAGACATGGTCTGACTAAAAGCACAATATAGTGGAATTACTATTTCCTGCGTTCCAGACAAGATGCTGAAGAATCAGGCTTGAGTCAAGAATCCAGGGATTTAGCAAATCCCCACTTTACCATCTTTATTAAAGCTCAGGTTACTTAGTAGACTGCAGATGAGAAGGGACAATGAGGTTTTGAAACAGATACCAAGGCAGGCTGACTACTTCTGCAGTGAACAACGCATTGAAAGGGTTGGCCAAGAAAAGGGCTTTTATAGTGATTGTGGTCCCTTACATAGTAAGTACATGGAGTCTCTTCAACAGCTGGTGTATTAAAACAGAATTCCAACTAAATTGAAGTAATACCAAATTACATGAGGCAGCTGCTGCTGCCACAGAGCCCTGCTCTTTAGAAACGCTAATGAATCTAATGGAATTGCTCAGACATTGCCAAAGAAGGCAGAAGTGATTTAAAAGGTGGAGGAAGGTCATGTATAAACAGCCAGGCCAAGAACCCAATGGAATCACCCAAGACTCTAGGGGTTCTCACTTAGAAGAAAGAAATAAAGGTCACTTTTCTCTTTACTCTGAATAGAAAAAGCAGCAGGAGAGACTTTCTTGGATTTTAAGGTGAGTTTCCCAATTATACTTTTAGACTATAAAGTCTAAAGTCATAATCAACTAAATTTGGATGAAAGATGCCTTTCAAGAGAATCAGCTTTAGTGTTGGAAAAAAGTTAACCTTAACAAGATATCTATTGCCTTTATTCAATGAGAAGCAGCCTGGTTCAGAGGGGAAGAAGATGGAACTTGAAATCTGAAAGTTTAGGTTCAAGATCTGACTCTAAAACATATCAGCTATGTGACCCTGGACAAGAAACTTCTCTTTGATCATTAGTTTCCTCATCTGCAAAATGGGTTTAATACTTTCTTCAGCCATTTCTTTGTGGGATTGTGAGGAAATTGCTTTGTTTACTGAAACACATAAATGTGAAGAAACTTTTAATATGTACTTATTGAGTTTAAATTCTTGTGCTAAGTGCTGGGGAATAAAATTTCATTATCAACAAAATCTAATGGTTTAGTGGGGTAGTTAGGAGTTGAACAAAGAAAAATAATATACACATTAAAACATGGTAAGCCAAGATCAAAGTGCAATGAAAATAAGAGAGGGAGAAATTACTTCTATATGGTGAGAGGGTAGAAAAGTTCAAGGAGGTTTTTATAGAGAAAGTGGATCTGAAATTAGTCCTTGAGGTTAGATAGGAAGTTGAAATAGAATACTTTATGACCTCAGAGAGATTACAAAAGTGCTGTTTGAGAAGTTTACTTTTTGATTAAAATAGGTACATATTAATTTTTACTCCTATCCCCATTGCAAGTATCTGGTGAATATTAGGATAGAGCTGAAATTTTGGTAGCTTAGTTCAGACAAGGTACTGCAGTTAGAATGGTTAGCCAACTTCTTTTGAGTCTGCAATGCTAGACTATAAATCTCAAAAATAACAGTCCCATTGGAAATCTAATAGTACTTTCTTTCCTTTCTTAGTTTAATATCTCCTAGTGAGACCAAGCAGGGGGAGAAGACAGGAAAAAAAGTCTCTATAATTTATCAGACAATACAATGTACATTTTCAGGGGTGGGAGATGGGGAAGATATACTTAAGTGTTTTTGAGTCTAAAAATCTAGTGCTCTGATGTTATATATTCCTAATCCCAAGGGCAGAAAGTAAGAGCCTGTGACATCTAAGCTTCAAAGAACTATTTGAGGAAACTAGGCCAACTAGTCATAGATAATTATTGACTGACCCAATGTTAGAGATGAAAGAACCTTAGAAGTCACTTAATTGAACACATTTTTAAGTTGTAAAAAGGGAAATTGAATCACTAAAAATAAAAGTGACTTATTAAATATTTCAGAGTGTAATTTTTTAGTCCAAATATTTGTTAAATGGTTCCTCTCACAGCACTGAGCTAGATGACCATAACATAGAAATTAAAAAAACAACATAAACTCAATCTATAATTTAATAATGGGGATACTATACACACAATGTTAACCTGATGTTAATGGAAGTGACTTGGATGAAGATCTAGCAACTAAATTTAGCAAGTATGAAACACAAAGGCAGAAGTACCAGGATAAAAGAGGGCAATGAAAAATTAGAAAGAGGAGAGTATCAGAGAGAAGAAGTTGAATTGACAGGGTCAGAGGCTACAGAGACATTAAGAAGGATGAAGTTATTATATTTTCAGAAATATTTTCCCACCAATTTTAATGTTCTTTTTCTAAAAATTTGAATTCCAAATTCTTTCCCTCTCCCTTTCCTCTCCCCAATTCTTGAAACAGTAAGGAATCCAAGATATATATTTACCTTTGCAAACATGCAAAACTTATTTTGATAATAGTTATTTTGTGGAAGAAAACTTGAACAAAAAAAGTAAAGAAAGAATGAATGATAATGCGCTTTGGCCTGCATTCAGATTCCATTAGTTCTTTCTCTGGAAGCAGATGGCATTTTTCATTATGAGCCCTTTGGGATTGTCTCAGAGCATTGTATTGCTAAGAATAGCTAAGTGACTCACAGTTATTCATTGAACAATATTCCTGTTGCCGTGAACAATATTCTCCTGGTTCTTCTCACTTCTTTTTGCATCAATTCATGTAAATCCTTCTATTTTTTTTCTAAAATAGTCCTGTCATCATCTCTTATTGAACAAAAGTATTCCATTACTGAGGGCAGCTGGGTAGCTCAGTGGATTGAGAGTCAGGCCTAGAGATGGGAGGTCCAAGGTTCAAATATGGCCTCAGACACTTCCCAGCTGTGTGACCCTGGGCAAGTCACTTGACCCCCATTGGCTGCCCTTACCACTCTTCTGCCTAGGAGTCAATACACAGAAGTAAGGATTAAAAAAAAGTATTCCATTACTATCATACTAAAACTTTGTTCAGTCATTCCCTGACTGATGTATATCCCCTCAATTTCCAACCCTTTGCTACCACAAAAAGAGCTGCCATAAATATTTATATAAAAATATGTCCTCCTCTTCCACTTTTAAAATTTTCTTTGGGATATAAACCTAGTAATGGCATTGCTAGGTCAAAGGGTAGTCACAGTTCAATAGCCATATCTGCATAGTTTCAAATTGCTATCCAGAATGGTTGAATCAATTCACAGGTCTAGCAACCTTGCATTAGTGTACCAATTTTCCCACATCAAATTCAATAGTACCAGTTTGTTTTAATAAGTTTGAGATCTGGTACATAGACCAACTACCTTCACATTTTCCCCCCATTGATCCTTTTGATATTCTTGATCTTTTATCCTTTCAGATTAATTTTGTTTTTATTTTTCTAACCCTACAAAAATGATTTCAGGGTAGTTTATTGGTATGGCATAGAATAAATAGAGCAATTTGGGTACAATTGTCATTTTAGTGTATTGATTTGACCAACCCAGGGGTAACTATTATTTTTTTTCAGATTGTTTAGGTTTGACTTCTTTTGTGTGAAAATAATTTTGTAATTGTGTTCATGTAGTTCCTGGGTTTGTCTCTCAGAATACATTCAGAAAAAATACTGGGGACATGTATAAATTGAAGAAAAGTGAAGTGAACAGAACAAGGAGCACATTGTAAACAGTAATAGCTATATTGTATGATGATTAGTTGTGAATGACTTAGCTATTATCAGCAAAACAATACTCTAAGACAATTCTGAAAGACTTATGAAAATATTGCTCATCTAAGAGGAAAAGCTGAATAAGTCTGAATATATATCTAAGCATATTTTTTTATTTTTCTATCTTTATTTATCTTGTTTTTTATCTCTGTTTTCACATCATGACTAATAAGGAAATGTTTTTATGACTAAACACATCTATCAAATTTCTTGTCTTCCTATTGAGATAGATGGGAAGGGAGGAAAGGAGAAAAAGAATTTGGAATTTATTTTTTAATTGTTAAAAATTTTACATTATTGGAAAAAAACAAATATGTAACATTTGGAATTTCTATTTCTATCTTTTAATGATAGACTTTGTTGGTAATATATAGAAATTATGATACCTATGTGGGTTTATTTTATATTTCACAACTTTGATAGAATTGTTCTTTTTTATTTGATTCTCTGAGATTCTCTAAATGTACTATCATATCATCTGCAGAGAGTCTTAGTTTTGTTTCTTATTTGCCTATTCTTATTAAGTATGAGGATTTTAAAATAATGGCCATTAAATTTGTTAAGTAAGAGACTACTGGAAATGTTGAAGAGTGTAGTTTCAAAGGAATAATGAGATCAGAAACCAGATTATAAAGAGTTAAGAAAAGAATGAAAGAAAGAGAGTATAGACACTGGTTGTCAGTGGTCTTTTTTAGAAGATTAGCCACCAAAGCAAGCAGATCAAGTGAGGGTTTTTTGAGGATAGGGTAGAGATGATGTATTTAAAGGAAGAGGACAAGCAGCCAGTAATGAAGGAAAGTATGTTGATGCTAGGGAAGATGGGATGGGATGGAATGATTTTATGTGTATATATACCAGGGGTTTGACTTGTCAAGGAGAAGGGTCAATTAATATAATCTACTTGGTTAGACACCCAGTGAACTTCTCAAAAACTCAGGAATAGTTCAATAGTTCTTGGAAGTAGCCATAGTTTTACATGCTGGTAGTCAACCCCTATTGGAGTACTGTGTGTCACACAATATTGTCTAGACTCCAGAAAAATATTAGTACAAAATCTTATAAGCTCTAACTCAGGATGCTGAAGTTACTTTTAGAGATATGATAACAGAGCAATGGACTTTGCATCAGGAAGACATTGGTTCAAATCATGCCTCAGACACTACTAGTCATGAGAACCTGAGCAAAATAATTAATCGCTCTGTCCATTTCCTTCTCTGTATGTTGAAAGCGTTGAATTTGATGACTTCTAAACTCTATTTGAACTCTATATCTCTTTTTTATTTTTAAAGTTATAATATATTAATTTTTCCAGCTAATATTTTACATATTATGTATCATATATTTAAATTTATATATAAAGTTTAATATGTGTTATACTTTTTAATATTTGTTTTCTGATATTTTCTAATGATATTCTTTCTTTCCCTTTCACTCTTTCTCCATCTCCAAAAAAGGCAGGTAATATAGTATATTTTACATTTATTATCATGTAATATATTTCCAAATTTATCATGTTATGAAACAACAAACATTGCTTACACTAAAGAAAAATTCATGGAGGAAATGAAGTAAAAAGTGATATGTTTCAATTCCATTTGGGACTCTGTTTTTTCTATAGTGATGGATATTCTTTTTTTTTTTTGTCATGAATTTCTTGGAGTTGTCCTGGATCTTTGCCTTGTTGACTATTGGCTAAGTCAATCACAGGTGATCATTATATATTATGGTTGTTTTTATTTTATTTATTTGTATTTCTAACTGTGCTTTAAACCATGTACATGTGTATCAAACTTATAAAATGAACATTCTTGACTCAGAAATTTGTATTTAATAACAGTTGAGAAGCAGTGCTGACTTTGAAGTCAGGAAAATCTGGGTTTGACTACTTTAATACTTTCCAGTTGTGTGAGTACAAGTAAGTCACTTTTTTAGTAACAGGTTTATCATCTGTGAGGAATAATAATAGGTGTCCCAAAAGCCCTTGTGTAGTTTTTAAAGTTTACCAGATTCAATAATGATAAAAGTTTAAACTGAACTAAGCTTATTGGGATATACTTTGTTCCTTCGTAAAGTGAGAGACTGATCATTTAATGATTATTAAACTATTTTCAGACATTCAAGAGATTTCATATATTTTAATTATTATCATCCTATAATCTCTAATATATGATAGCTAGATAATATATGGGGCTTAGAAAAAATTAAGGATGCATGCAGTTTGGTTTCCTTTCAATTCTACATGTGTGTATAATAGCTAATATTCATTTAGAAATTTAAGGTTTACAAAATATTTTAAACATGTTATCTCATTTGTTCCTCAAAATATCCTTGTGAAGTAGGTCCTATTATTCTTCTTCTCTTTTGAAGTATTCAGGGAAGACTAATATATCTGATGTGAGAGCTTGCTGAGACGTTTTTTTCTCAGGTTCCCTTTCTTCTTATGGTGTTCACTTGTTCTCCACTGTAGTTCCAAGCAGCCACAACCTAATAAAACCATCTTGGCAGACTGGCCAAATCAATTGGAGGATAACGGGCTTTAAGCATGTGAAGACTTCCCCTTGGTTCAATGGGCATATGAAAACCAATTGTTCAATGGCCACAAAGGCTGTAGAAGCAAGTGCTTTGGAGGGGCTCAGAGAGTGGCCAGATATCAATGAGATCCAGGTAAGACATTGTTTCCTGGCCTATTGCCAGAACTTCTGATTTTTACCTGGCAGCTGGACTTCAATAACTCTGGAAGACAGACATTGACAACTTTACACAGTTCTGCCTCACTTAAATCCAATTATTTATGCCTGAGGCAAAAGATACCATCTATACTATTTGACCATTTCACATTTTACTATTTTACTATGTCACTGTTTCAATATTTTACTTCTCCCTCAAAAAGTCCTGTCACAACGGACAAATGATGAAGTAGCAGATGTGGACATATTGTGAGCTGTGGTCACAAACCTACTTACAGGCAGCCAAGTCATAGGGCCATCTTCTCATTGGAAGCAATGGTGGGATTCAGCAACCTTCTGGGTTTCTGAGCACCCCCTTCTCACCTCCTACCAATTTAATGTAGAAATAATTTTCAATAATCATTTTCTGACATTTTTGTAGTCGATTTTAATTAATGTAATTTTGTCTTCTTCCCTCCCTTTCTTCCTACAACTCTCAGACAACAGATATGATATAGGTTATATTTGTGCTATACATATTTCTCTATTTGTCATGTTGTGAAAGAAGACCCATTTTGTTTATATAAAAAATTCAAAGAAAATAAAGCAAAATAAAGTTTGTTTCAATCTGCATCCAGAGTCCATCACTTTTTCTATGGTGAGATATCCTTTTTTTTCCATGAGTTCCTGGGAGTTGTCTTGGATCCTAGCTTTGCTGATGGAAGTTGTTATTCATAGTTTATGTCATTTCTGTTACTGAGTACAACCTTCTGGTTCTACTCCCTTCACTTCATATCACTTCATATAAGCCTATCCAGATTTTTGTTTGTGTGTGTTTGTTTTTGGGAGATCCTCTAGTTCATCATTTCTTAGGGCCCCAATATTGTTATTATCAAATTATTGGTAATAATAATAATAATATGTGCAATAATAGTATTTTATTATATTATTATATATAATAGTATTATATAGTACTATTATATTATTATATGTAACAATGGCATTATTATTACACATACCAACATGTGTCCATCCATTCTCTAATTGATAAACATCCTTTCAGTTTCAGTTTCCAATTCTTTGCCTCTACTAAAAGAGTTGCTATAAATACTTTGAAGAAGTAGTTCCTTTCCTCCTCTCTTTGATCTCTTTGAGACACTGACCTACTGGTAGTATAGCTGGGTTGAGCAGGGTGTTTTAAAGAACTAAACTACTCACTTCCTGATGTGAAGAAGAGGAAAGGTTTAACTATTATCTTCTTGGACCTGCAAGCTTCCCTTTCCCTAATCTGCCTATTTCTGAAGGCAGAGATTCATCCTAGCAGTCAAAACACACAAAAAAATGTACAAAAACTTTTTAATGATGATTTAGCTCACCATTGCAATGTTCACATACTTATACATAACATGAAATCCAGTTGACCTCAAAAAGGAATACCTCTTCTTGCAAGCCACCAGGTATGGAGTCCACATGACAGCCCTGAGTGAAACGAGGCATACAAATGGGGACTAGCTTCATGAAGTCAGAGCCGAAATCAGAGTTTTCTGTAGTATTCACAATGATGCTAAGTGCCATGAAGCT